>NC_142105.1:7500-205000 GCF_056152115.1 Neolamprologus brichardi | reverse complement strand
GTAGAAAATGTTTCAGATCTTTAAGTTCAGCTCATGAAAAATGGGAGCAAAAACAAAAGTGTGCGTTTATATTTTTGTTCAGTGTAAATTAGTATACTGCATATGATTCTATATATTGAGTACTTTAGGTGTTTCAGTATATTTTTATGTAAATCTGTCATTTTTTGTTTTGTCATTTCTTTATGGGTTTTGTGATTAATTGTGTTTTTGAGGATCTCTTGTATTTCAGTTGGGTTGTATATTCGTATGGTTGATTGTTTCATTTAGCATTTATTTTATCCTCTGTAGCCTGTTTATATCTAGTTCATCTTCTTTTGGTAATCCCTTTCTGCCTCTCTTCCTGCTCTCTGGGCCTTTATGTCTCTGTCTCTGCCTTTAAGTCTCTGTGTGTTAGTTCTTGTTTTATTTTGATTATTTTACTTCCCCTGTCTCATTGTGTATATATATTGTCTCAACCTTCCTTCGTCCTTTGACGCATCCTCCCACCAGGTACTGTAGTGTGCTTTCCTTGCTCCATATCCTCCTGTTATTCCTAATTGTGATTATTTAGCTTCAGCTCAGCTGACACCTTTGTTTTGTTTTTGTTGATGGAGAGTTCTTTAATAAATCGACCCTTTGAGTTTAAACTCTCTGTCCTGGGCTCTGTACACGGGTCCAGATCTTAGCCTCTTGAGGTAGGACTATATGTTTTACTTCAGTTAACAGTCAGAATAGTTATGATTATTAATGGAGATCAACTTTATCTTGTATAGCGCTAAATGTCATAGAATCCATCTGTACAAGCGGCCAGAGCTTCACACAAGCCTGAAAAATCTACAAGATTACAAAGTAACAGAAACCTGGTAAATGCGATGAAGAGTACTGGACAATGCACACAACATCTCCCTTTCTTTGCCTCACAAGAAGATGTATGCAACACAATGTGACTTTGGTAAGAGATTTAGGGGTCCTTTAAAGACTATGGTTTTGTTAACTTTTTTATCTGAACATCTCTGTGCTGAAGCAGCAGGTGAATAGCTAAGAGTTGTCTGCTCTTCTGAAAAACTTCCCACTGTTTCATTAAGTGTCCGGATGCTCACAGCTGTTTGATTTCATCAGTGGGGCCTATGACTACTGTGTTACCAGAATCCTCTGTGTGTTGCACAAGAGGCTACACAAATGACAGCAACAGGCACGTGCTTGCTGCTCGTTGTCTGCTTTAACCAAGTAAACAACATTGCTCGAATAAGAATATCTGAGCATGTTTATATACAGGATCAAAAGAAAATGTGTTTTCCTCGTATTGTCGAGTTTCATATCATCATGACACTGACAACAAACAGCTTCTAACACTGCCCGTGGGATTTGAGCACACCTTACAGCAGATCAGCAGCCCTGAAACCTTACACCACTCATTTGAACAGCCAGTATAGAGAAACATACCTGAGGTCTCACCTGTCAGTCTGATTCCAGCACTGTTGTCAGTAACTGAACCAACGTATATGTAACCTGTGTGTTACGTGCAGTGTTGGGCAACTTACTTTGAAAAAGTAATTAATTATAGTTACTAGTCACTTCTTCAAAAAAGTAACTGAGTTAGTAACTGAGTTACAAGATTCTAAAAGTAATTAATTACTTGAAAAGTAACTATTGCGTTACTTTTTAAAAAAAATATATAATATAATTGGGCATTTTTAATTACTTCTGATGTTTCCTCCACATTTCACCTTTAAAAACTATTTATTTGCCTTGTTTGGTATCATCAGCACAACCTCACGTGTCTGAATTTACAGTCATGTTTTCATTTTGAAATAAAAAAAATCTGACAAAAAACATAAAATCAGAGTAGAAAAAGTAATATTTTTTACTGTAACAACCACAAACATGTTTAAAGAATCATATTTCATAACCATTTCAAACTATTTACAGAACAATCAGCTGTTCTTCAATAAGATGCCACAAATTATTTGTGCCACTCCAAATATTTCTGTCCACTATAAAGGAGAACATCACAGCCTGATACCTGCAGGTCTGACAGCAGCAGGTGTGTCACTCCTGTTTCTACCTGGAGACAGCAGTCGCCTCATTGTTCTGACACACAACACAAAACTATCCACAACACTACACACTAACTACACAAGACAACACATTAACTACACACTCCAAACACGCTAAACGTCACAAATCTCTCACATCTCAAATCTCTCTCTCTCTCTCTCTCTCTCTCACACATCTCAAATCTCTCTCTCTCTCACACATGTCAAATCTCTCTCTCAAACAAACTCTCTCTCTCTCTCACATCTCAAATCTCTCTCTCTCTCTCTCAAATCTCTCTCTCTCTCTCTCACACATCTCAAATCTCTCTCTCTCTCTCACATGTCAAATCTCTCTCTCAAACAAATCTCTCTCTCTCTCACACATCTCAAATCTCTCTCTCTCTCTCTCTCAAATCTCTCTCTCTCTCTCTCTCTCAAATCTCTCTCTCAAATCTCAAATCTCTCTCTCTCTCTCAAATCTCAAATCTCTCTCTCTCTCTCTCTCTCTCTCTCTCAAATCTCTCTCTCTCTCTCTCTCAAATCTCTCTCTCTCTCTCAAATCTCAAATCTCTCTCTCTCTCTCTCTCTCTCAAATCTCTCTCTCTCTCTCTCTATCTCTCTCTCTCTCTCTCTCTCAAATCTCTCTCTTTCAAATCTCAACTCTCAAATCTGTCTCTCTCAACTCTCAACTCTCAAATCTCTCTCTCTCAACTTTCAAATCTCAAATCTCTCTCTCAACTCTCAAATCACTCTCTCTCAACTTCCAAATCTCAAATCACTCTCTCTCAACTCTCAAATCTCAAATCACTCTCTCTCAACTTCCAAATCTCAAATCTCTCTCTCTCAACTCTCAACTCTCAAATCTCTCTCTCTCAACTCTCAAATCTCAAATCTCTCTCTCTCAACTCTCAACTCTCAAATCTCTCTCTCTCAACTCTCAAATCTCAAATCTCTCTCAACTCTCAAATCACTCTCTCTCAACTTCCAAATCTCAAATCTCTCTCTCTCAACTCTCAAATCTCAAATCACTCTCTCTCAACTCTCAAATCTCAAATCTCTCTCTCTCAACTCTCAAATCTCAAATCTCTCTCTCAACTCTCAAATCTCTCTCTCTCAACTTTCAAATCTCAAATCTCTCTCTCAACTCTCAAATCACTCTCTCTCAACTTCCAAATCTCAAATCTCTCTCTCTCAACTCTCAAATCTCAAATCTCTCTCTCTCAAATCTCAACTCTCAAATCTCTCTCTCTCAACTCTCAACTCTCAAATCTCTCTCTCTCAACTCTCAAATCTCAAATCTCTCTCAAATCTCAAATCTCTCTCTCAACTCTCAAATCTCAAATCTCTCTCTCTCTCTCTCTCTCTCAAATCTCTCTCTTAAATCTCAAACCTCTCTCTCTCTCAAATCTCTCTCTCTCTCTCAAATCTCTCTGTCTCAACTCTCAACTCTCAAATCTCTCAACTCTCAAATCTCTCTCTCTCAAATCTCAACTCTCAAATCTCTCTCTCTCAACTCTCAACTCTCAAATCTCTCTCTCTCAACTCTCAAATCTCAAATCTCTCTCAACTCTCAAATCACTCTCTCTCAACTTCCAAATCTCAAATCTCTCTCTCTCAACTCTCAAATCTCAAATCACTCTCTCTCAACTCTCAAATCTCAAATCTCTCTCTCTCAACTGTCAAATCTCAAATCTCTCTCTCAACTCTCAAATCTCTCTCTCTCAACTTTCAAATCTCAAATCTCTCTCTCAACTCTCAAATCACTCTCTCTCAACTTCCAAATCTCAAATCTCTCTCTCTCAACTCTCAAATCTCAAATCTCTCTCTCTCAAATCTCAACTCTCAAATCTCTCTCTCTCAACTCTCAACTCTCAAATCTCTCTCTCTCAACTCTCAAATCTCAAATCTCTCTCTCTCAACTCTCAACTCTCAAATCTCTCTCTCTCAACTCTCAAATCTCAAATCTCTCTCAACTCTCAAATCACTCTCTCTCAACTTCCAAATCTCAAATCTCTCTCTCTCAACTCTCAAATCTCAAATCACTCTCTCTCAACTCTCAAATCTCAAATCTCTCTCTCTCAACTGTCAAATCTCAAATCTCTCTCTCAACTCTCAAATCTCTCTCTCTCAACTTTCAAATCTCAAATCTCTCTCTCAACTCTCAAATCACTCTCTCTCAACTTCCAAATCTCAAATCTCTCTCTCTCAACTCTCAAATCTCAAATCTCTCTCTCTCAAATCTCAACTCTCAAATCTCTCTCTCTCAACTCTCAACTCTCAAATCTCTCTCTCTCAACTCTCAAATCTCAAATCTCTCTCAACTCTCAAATCACTCTCTCTCAACTTCCAAATCTCAAATCTCTCTCTCTCAACTCTCAAATCTCAAATCACTCTCTCTCAACTCTCAAATCTCAAATCTCTCTCTCTCAACTCTCAAATCTCAAATCTCTCTCTCTCAACTTTCAAATCTCAAATCTCTCTCTCAAATCTCAAATCTCTCTCTCTCAACTCTCAACTCTCAAATCTCTCTCTCTCAACTCTCAAATCTCAAATCTCTCTCAACTCTCAAATCACTCTCTCTCAACTTCCAAATCTCAAATCTCTCTCTCTCAACTCTCAACTCTCAAATCTCTCTCTCTCAACTCTCAAATCTCAAATCTCTCTCAACTCTCAAATCACTCTCTCTCAACTTCCAAATCTCAAATCTCTCTCTCTCAACTCTCAAATCTCAAATCTCTCTCTCTCAAATCTCAACTCTCAAATCTCTCTCTCTCAACTCTCAACTCTCAAATCTCTCTCTCTCAACTCTCAAATCTCAAATCTCTCTCAACTCTCAAATCACTCTCTCTCAACTTCCAAATCTCAAATCTCTCTCTCTCAACTCTCAAATCTCAAATCACTCTCTCTCAACTCTCAAATCTCAAATCTCTCTCTCTCAACTCTCAAATCTCAAATCTCTCTCTCAACTCTCAAATCTCTCTCTCTCAACTCTCAAATCTCAAATCTCTCTCAACTCTCAAATCACTCTCTCTCAACTTCCAAATCTCAAATCTCTCTCTCTCAACTCTCAACTCTCAAATCTCTCTCTCTCAACTCTCAAATCTCAAATCTCTCTCAACTCTCAAATCACTCTCTCTCAACTTCCAAATCTCAAATCTCTCTCTCTCAACTCTCAAATCTCAAATCACTCTCTCTCAACTCTCAAATCTCAAATCTCTCTCTCTCAACTTCCAAATCTCAAATCTCTCTCTCACAACTCTCAAATCTCAAATCTCTCTCTCTCAAATCTCTCTCTCAAATCTCAAATCTCAAATCTCTCTCTCTCAAATCTCAAATCTCTCTCTCAAATCTCTCTCTCAAATCTCAACTCTCAAATCTCTCTCTCTCAACTCTCAAATCTCAAATCTCTCTCTGTCAACTCTCAAATCTCTCTCTCTCTCAAATCTCAAATCTCTCTCTCAACTCTCAAATCTCAAATCTCTCTCTCTCTCTCTCTCTCTCAAATCTCTCTCTTAAATCTCAAACCTCTCTCTCTCTCAAATCTCTCTCTCTCTCTCAAATCTCTCTGTCTCAACTCTCAACTCTCAAATCTCTCTCTCTCAAATCTCAAATCTCTCTCTCTCTCTCAAATCTCTCTCTCTCAACTCTTAACTCTCAAATCTCTCTCTCTCAACTCTCAAATCTCTCTCTCTCAACTCTCAACTCTCTCTCTCTCTCTCAAATCTCTCTCTCTCTCTCTCTCTCTCTCTCAAATCTCTCTCTCTCTCTCTCTCTCTCTCTCTAAACAACCAAATGTCATGTTGCCATATCATTTTTGATTGGTCGACATGGTGCATTTTTGTTGTTTTATAATTTTTTGGTCATAAGCAGACATGGCATTTTCAAAACACATCTTTCATCCTTCCGCACTGAGAAGCAAAACTTCCAGCTTAGTTTTTCTAAGTTAAGACAACTCAAATAAATTGAGTTTATCAGCGTTTTTTCATAAAAAGTACTTGTAACTTATTTAAATTGAGTTCTAATAACAAATTGATAAAAAATTGAGTTCAGCCTATTTAATATTTTTAATTAAACACAATATTACATTTTACAGTGTGCACAGTTGACTCAGTACGACAAATTCCCACATTAAGACCCTGAACCATGGAATATAATGACCAGCATTTAGTATCCATTAAGCTTCAGCAGCTCTGTCGTCGGAGAGCTCTGCTGAGACTGAATGAGAACCAGAGTATTTTCTCTGTTAACAGTCATCTGTGAAGGTCACACTGCTGCTTTAATCCTATTGGCTCCAATCAGTGGTGCTCTCTCTCTGTTTGTCCGTCCCTAAGGCTAGCTTTCTGTTGTGTCCTTGTCTGCTGTGCTCACATCTCACAGCCCACATTAGTGCGATACGCACACATACGGCAGCATGTGCACTTAGACACACATGCATATCCACACACAGATCAGTTGTGGCCCCGGGGAGTGAGGGGTGTGACCCAGAGGCATTTCTATTTAATACAGATCTAACAGCTACTGTGTTTATTCCTGGCTCAATTTAACACCTTCTGCATACTTCCCACTCTCTACCAATCCCTCACTCCCCGGGAGTGAAAAGGCAAAAAGGTGGTAGTAGTGTGAAAACACTGAGCATGTTTTATGACACATATGCTTGGTGGTGTCAGTCAGTGTGTGTGTGCTTGTGTGTCAGTGTGCAGCTCCCTGGGAACAGAGTTGGGGGTTTGAACCCCTCCAAGATTACTGGATGCTATTTCTATCTCAGCAGTCAGGGTAAAGGGGGAATACTTGCCTATTGTCACAACAAAAAGGCTCCTGATTGGTTGTCAAGCATGATAGCACCCCCCTCCCAATCCACGACACATACAAACACACACACCGCCATCACAACTCTCAGGCTGGATTTTTTTGCGGTATCACTGTTTTGCTTATTTGTGTTGGTATTTGTCTGTACAGAGCCCACAGAGTGGGGTTTTCCACTCACACAAACGTGCTTCATGCAGTCCTTAAAAATCCCAACAACATCTGGCTCGGCTGGTCGTTGGTCCAATGTCGATTGGTTGACAAGTGGGCCTATCAGACGAGGGAGGAACACCCGTTCTCCCCAACAAACATCCAAACATGAGAAGCACAGACAGCAGCTGCAGTGTGTTTAACACTTTGTTGTTAGAACTTCACTCTTCTCTTCAGCTGGCATGAACCACAGTAGCACAAGAAAAGCCACAGGCCAGTTTGAACTCTGTCTCCTTCTACCACAGGTCGATGTGGATGGGCTGTCTGCCAAAGCACTGCCCACAGATTACCATGCTGAGCACACTAGCCTCACACTTTCTCTGGCTTCCAGCAATATAGGCTGTAGAACCTTTGGGCTAAAAAATATCCAAAGTTGTAGGCAACCAATACACTTCTTTTTTATTCAGTGATCAGGAAGGAGATGACTAATATCCCCCAAAATTAAAAACATGCTGTGTTATACCAGGACTTTTATTCCCAGCAAATATCTCAAAGCAGAAATCCACAAATGAGATATCTATGACACTGCAGGCATTTCCACAAGTCCACATTGTTGTGTAATGTAAAGTAAGTAAAGTAAAGCTAAATGTAAAGTAACACATTTGTTGTAAATTGAGTAAGCAGTCCAGTGCTAGGTAGCATTAGCCACTATAACATATTGGTCCAGGAGAATTAATTGATGGTTTTGTTGAGCCAGTGAGCACTGACCAGAAGTAAAAAAACAAAACAAACAAATAAAAAACCCTAAAAATAAACCACATCAAAGTATAAATAGCTCTTTCTAGCAGAAAGTCTGCAAAAACAGTGCTATTTCCCTTTTTGTTTTTTGATCATAAATCAGAGCCTCTTCATCAGTCTAAAGCTGGAAACATATTTGGAATTGAAGAATAAACAAATGAGACATCACTGACTGCAGTATGTTCTCCATATGTGGACAAAAGACTCTCGGACTTTGTTTTCATTGGTTGATGACCAAGAGCTGAAGGCTCACCAAAATACCAATATATTTCCACTGAGCTGTTTCATTTGGATGTTGCCCACTGCACGAGGATTATTGAGGTTTTTCTTTTTTAAAAATCATAGATAAGCACCGACCCTATCATTCTCTCTCTCTTTCTATCCTTTGGCTTTATAATGATAACCCAACCAATGTCCAGTGCATGAGTTCTTGATTATTATGGGCCATCAGTGGTAGTGCAGGTTGGGCCACGTAAAACGTTAATGGATTAGCGTCAGGGCTGGACTGGGACAAAAAATCTGCCCGGGCATTTTGACTAGAGACCGGCCCACCAGGTATTAAAGCCATAAAGCCTTTGAATGAAAACAAACGCTGTTGTGACAGTGATGTACAGTCTTGTTGGTATATGTATGATTTCTATACATTTTACATCAGATTAAAAACTTTGGTTGTAAGCTTCAGATAATTATTTATTAAAAGTGAAACATTTTAAATGAGAATAAGAAAGAAAGTGTTTCTTTGTGCCCCCCTCTCCCTGTTAATGCCCTACCTGCCCCCCTGGCAACACTTTGCTAGAGCCGCCCCTGCACAGTTACCAGCTGTCAGCTACTTAGAAAAGGATCCTGGTGTTATCTGTCTCTCAGAAACAGTTCATAACTTCAACTCATTCATGTCACCTCATAGGTAAACCTGTTTCTCCATCAGCTGTTCAGCTCTGATGATTCAGTAAGGACGTCTCCTGGTTTCATCTTCATGTTTCCCTCTCACCACATATCCAAACCGACATCATGACCAGCAGCTTTACAGCTGTGGCTCCAGCAAACATCAGCTGATACTAGAAATTAATATTAAATAAATTCTAACAACAGCTGATCAAGCTTAAACGTTTTGACCAAAAATTATAATTGCCGTTTTAACCCTTCCCTTCTGAATGATCAAGAATGTATTAAATATCTCATTGCGAATATGGATATGTTTCTTGCTACCAATGATAACGGAGAAGTTTCGGATTCTACTTTATGGGAGACCTTTAAAGTCGTGATGAGAGGTCATGTTATTTCCTTTGAATCTTCCAAGAAAAAATATTGGGAAAAAGGCTTAAAGAAATAGAAAATAAGCTTCCTGAACTGGAAGAAGTATATAGATCATCTTTGTTGCAAACTGATTTAAATGAAATGTTGAAATTAAGGTATGAATATAACACAATTTTAAATAAACGCATTAGCAATCTTCTCTTGAAGCTCAAACAGAGACATTTTGAATTTGGAGATAAACCAGAGGAACTGCTGGCAAATCAACTTAGAGGGGAACAAGCAAAACGAGCTATTCAAAAAAGTGATAATGAAATCCGGTAAGGTAAGTACCAATCCAAAGGAAATGAATACTTGTTTTACCAAATTCTATAAAGATCTGTATTCTAGAAAAATTAAACCTCTAAAAGCGATTTTAGCGACTTCTTCGATCAATTATCTATTCCCCAATTAGATGAAGCCCTGAGAGATGACATCGATTCCCCTGTCTCCAAAACCATCTTTTAAGAACAATACAAGCCTTACCACTTGGAAAGACGGCTGGCCCAGATGGATTCGGTAATGAATTCTTTAAAGCCTTCCAAAATAAAATTACTCCTCTCATGCTTAGGATGATAAATGACTCCGTTAAAAATAAAAGGTTACCAACTTCACTTTACGATGCAAATATTTGTTTGCTTCACAAAACTGGAAAGGAGGAAGGTGACCCAGCAAATTATAGACCCGTTGCTCTTTTAAATTGTGATCATAAAATCATAACCAAAGTCTCAGCTACAAGATTGAGCAAACATATTTCAACAATTATACATCCTAATCAAACAGGACTTATTCCTGGTAGATGGTCATTTAATAGTGTCCGTTTATTATTAAATACAATTTACTCAGGTTATGGAAAAGAGGCTAAAACAGCAGTGCTTTCTCTGGATGCCCAAAAAGCGTTTGATCAGATTGAATGGCCTTATATATTTGAGACTCTAAAACAATTTGGTTTTGGGGAATATAGGGATTGGATTAAAATGATTTATCTGTGTCCTGCATTCTCACTAACGCAGATAAATCCTCCCCCTTTCAACTACAACGCGGAGTGAGACAGGGGGATCCCCTCTCACTGCTTCTTTTTGATATAGCTCTGGAGCCCCTTAATTAACATAAGAAACCACCCAGTTAAATTTGGGAATGTTGAAAGTCTTGTTAATATTTATGCAGATAATTTATTGATCTGCTTTTCCGAACCAGAAATTTCATTCCCTAATCTTTTAAATTGCATTAAACACTTTGGGAAATTATCAGGATATATGATCAATTGGGACAAATCTGAATTCATGCCAATAACAGATGATCTATGCCCACAGTTCCTCAGTGGGCATGACTACATCTTTTACCTATCTTGGCCTTAAGATCTCTAAAAATCCCAAACTCCTCTATAAATTGAATTTCTTGGAAATGCTGGACAAGCTCAAAGAAGATATTAGAAAATGGAAACTGCTTCCTCTGTCTCTGATTGGTCGAATAAATGCAGTTGGTGTCTTTGCCACGATTTTTATATCTTTTTCAAAACCTTCCTATTTATTTGCCACTTAAAGTTTTTAAACAGCTTGATTCATTGATTCTTTCTTTCATTTGGGCAGGAAAACCCTCGGATATCCAAGGCTCATACTTCCAGCGGGGGGTGGGTCTCCCTGTGTTCAGACATTATTACTGGGCAGCAAATTCAAGAGCTCTATTGCACTGGCAGTGAGGTTCGCCTACTGATTATTGTTATAAGCTTCCTGTCTGGCTCCAGGCAGAGGCAGCAACAGTACCTGAAGCCTCATTACCGGGCTTATTGTTTTCTAACACGGGTTCTTCTAATAATTCGATCAGTCGTAATTTTGTTGTTAAACACTCCTTAAAGTTATTAAGTCAAATTAGGAAATCTCTTAAACTACCGGACTTTTCAGTAAGAATGCCAATAATACATAACTACGTGTTTAAACCAGGTAAAATGGATAGGGTGTTTGTAGAATGGGGGAAAGGGACTGAAATGCATTGAGGACTTATATATAGATGACAAATTTATGTCTTTCCTCCAACTTCAACAAAAGTTTCAGTTTCCTCAATCACATTTTTTTCGTTATCTTCAAATAAGGAATTTTGTTCAACAAAACTTTTCAGACTTTCCACTGAAGCCACTAAGTCATACTTACTTGGATATAATTCGGAAAGCAGATTTTAAACATCTGATATCTCAGTTTGTGAAGTGCTTTACAATCCCAGCTGATTCTGATCGAATTAAGAGTTCATGGGCTGAAGACCTCAGTGTTCCTGTCTGAGGACCAGTGGTCAAACTGTTTGTCCAACATTCAGAAAGGCTCAGTAAACGCCAGATATAAACTAATCCAGTTTAAAGTCCTTCACAGATTACACTTTTCTAAACTTAAACTTAACCGGATCTATAATTCTGTATCCCCCGTATGTGACAGATGTAATATCGGTGAAGGTTCCCTTGCACATCTATTTTGGCATTGCCTTGGCTTGAAAGCTTTTTGGAGCCAGATTTTTACGTGGTTTTCAAACCAATTTAGGAAAAAAGTACCACTTGATGGTAAACTGGCTATACTTAGATCATTTGCATCAATCGAATCTTTTTCCTTTTCACAAAAACAGATAATTACAATGGGTATGCTGGCTGCAAAGAAACGTATTCTTTTACAGTGGCGGTCTTCTTCGGCCCCGTGTTTTAACAGGTGGCTTAATGAGATGGTGTCTGTGGCCCGGGTGGAGCAGATAAGATTTGATAGAAAAGGGAAACTGGTGAGTTTTTGTACGATTTGGCAGCCATTTCTAGAATTCTTAAAAATTAACTGATCATAATTCATGCCTCACACTCCTCGTGAATTTTCTTATGTTATTTTACTCCTTATTTAGTTAATATTGTTATAATTTTTTCTTCCTCTTTTTTCTCCTTCATTTTCTTTTTTTTCATGCTTATAAGTTCACAAATGCTAAATGTAGTAATTGTCCTCAGTTGAATCTGTACAAACATGCTATGTTTAATTTAAAAGCAAAAAATAAAATAATAGTAAAAAGCTTAAACGTGCTGCTGTTGTTTAGCGCGACATCCGCTGGTTTCCTCTTTCTGGCACAAAGTGGGCGATAAACAAACGAGAGAAAAGCCGATCAGCTGATCATTGATCAGTTTCATGATTAAAGTAGGAACAGGAGAGAGAGGGGAGAGAATGAGAGGGGAAGAAACAGCTGTGCAGCAAAGACACAGAATAACTCCAGCTTTGTGTCTTTTTCCATTGCAGCTGAAGTCCGGGACAAACTGTGTTCCTTTTCACATCAATACGAAACGCGTAATATTTTCTCTGAATACCAGACGATTTCATTTTTTACGAGACGGTTGGCAACTCTACTAACTAACCTTATGAATAAAATAAAGTTCACTATCAGTAACATCATAGCACCCACCCAGCTGTATATATACTCCATCGTGCTAGCTAGTACGCAGTACGAGTTATTGTAACTGACTGTAAAAAGTCAGCACAATGAAAATAAACTAAACTTGGTTTATATCTGACCCAGATAGACTGCAGGTCATAACTTCTTACCTGAAGTTCAGTTCAATTGACACTCGGACCTCGCGTCTCTGCTCCTCCTGCCTCCCCTTTCCCTCATCCACCTGCTGGCCTCTGTGGAAGCTCCGCCTTAGCCACCACCAGTTATTTTTACACATCAGCCAGCATCTGGCCAATCCACCACCTCTCATTTACCGTTACAAAAAAATCCAACCAAACAAAAAAACATCGGCCCATAAAAATGAAAAAATCACCACCGGGCCAGTCCAGCTATGGTTAGCATTAAGATCCTTTCTAGAGGTATTTCATTCATTCATGTTCATTCATTCATTCATTCATTGTGGGCTTAACAGAGAAAACAAGACAAACTTATTGAGCTAAGAAAAAATTAATATGTGAAAATATGAAATGATTGCTAGCATTGCAACACTCCAAACATGCATTAAAGTATAGCATGCTCTTTATTTCTAATCATAAGTACAGATGCATGTGACAGGAATGACCAACCCGACCACATAGTTCACACTTTACACACTTTCTTTTTTCCAGTTGCTCTTGCCTTCATACACAGCCGCACCTTTTCTGCTGCTTCCTACACACAACAGAAGAGTCAACCTCAGGTCCCAGGACGTTTAATACAGGGGGAGGTGTGATGAGCTGATGGAGCTCCGGCATGTTAGCCTCCCCTGCAGCCGTGCCACAAACCACTTCCCTCCACAATGTGTTAAACATGTTCAGTCAAAATGAAAACGAATGTATGAAAATCACCAAAAATGTTCACGTCATCCCCAAGGTTGCAGCCATTGTTTTACACTGAATAGAAAGCATTCCTTATTGTAAAGGATCAGATGTTGGGTTCCTAAGACTCACCAATATGTAACGTCGAGACATCTGCACTGGAAACTGAAACTTCAGCTGAAAGTTTGTGTTTTACAGGACTTCATGCTTGTTTTAACAATGTGTGCCTGATTTTCCAGGATGATACTGCACTGACTCGCTGTTCATCTTTCTTTGAAGCTATCAAGTTGATCACAATTTCAGTTGTGTGTTAACCCAGACCTGCAACACACTGGCCCATAACAAGGCTCTGGTCATCACCTATGATGATGGGTCCTCAGAGGCTTACACGATAGTTAAGGTAGTAATTAAGTTATGGGCCGTGTTATCACAGGTCAACTCTCGAGGTCTTCCACAGTCCTTGCCTCTGTAAGTCGACTCAAACGCAGAAAATATGAATGTTTCGTATATCTTTTGTTCACATTTCTTTCAGAGACATCATGAGATTCATTAGAAGTCGCTGGACAATGTGGACTCTTAACATCTACACGATAATCATGGACAAATTAAAGAAATGGTTTGAACATGATTGAGCTCAGGCTGCAGAGAAACATATTTACATGCTTTTCGTAAACGCCAAAATAATACTGTTCTCTCCAAATAAGCATGCACACAGCACATTCCTTCCACTGTGTAGCTCTAGTAAATCCAGATGTGTTTGTGACTGCAAGACAAAGGCAGGCTACACATGATGTCAGGGAGCCTGTGTCTGCTGCTCGTACACCGGCTTACACAGTCATATTCTCAAGACTCTTGTGACAAAATGCAAGTTCTCACAAACACATTGACTTTAGTCTAAAGCTGAGGAAAGTTAGCATCAGGTCCAGACTTCAGCAAGTAGTGGTTGGGTCATTTCTCCTGGAACTTACTCGTTTGCTTTGAAGGACTCTGCAGTGAAAAATCCAATAAGTTGGTTCTTTTGTGTGCTTAATATGAACATAGGTTCCAACCTTCAGACTGCTCGTAACGTTAACCCCAAAGTCGGTTTACTCTTCCTGTTCACAAAGCAATCACAATCATATGCTAACATAAAATGTGCAATTTTTAGTTTTGCAGGTCTGCCAGGAGTTTTTCTGCCGACTGTGGCGACACCGTAAAGCCGCATGGAGCTTGGAGTGTCACTTAAAGTTCCAAGATCCCGGAGAACTCTGGGAGACTCAGACGAGAGGAAAATGATTGAAAGAAAAGAAAAAAAATAGGTCACAGCTGTTCTCAATCTCCCCCCACCCCCGCCACACCAAGCACTCCAGCCAACCCACCTCCTCAGTACACACACACACACACACGCACACACACACACACATGCACACGCACACACGAACACACACACACACACACACACACACAAATTGGAACCATCTGCTTAGCCACAGACATCATGTTTCATATGTTTATTTTCTCAGTCCAGGGGGAGAACAGAAAAAAGAAACTCCACATTCCAGAAGACACATGATCCACCGGTCAGTGAAGGAGGAGGAGGAGGAGGAGGAAGGACAACATTAGATTTTTATTACAGTCCTGTGTGCAGTGCTGGGAGGTAGTGTCACCATGTGGAAACTGTTGAACTGCATTTACTGTAGCGTAATTCAAACAAAAGTAAGGTGGGCAACTTTTGTGTACATTTGCAATTGTAGATTTTTATTTTTCAGAACTTTTCAAAACAAAAAGTGAAATTACTCAAATGCAGATTATTATGTGCCAAATAGAGAAATGTCTCGGCCAGGGGTAGGCTAGGCCTCAAGGGCCCCATCATCACAAAAAAAGCATTAAATGAAAAATCCTGTCCATTTAAGACTGGCTCTAGAAGCAAGACAGCACCCATAAACTGCCCTGTTGAAACTGTTATTTAAACTAGGTTTGTGTATTCACCTGGAATGGCTGCAGGGTGTTGACAGAGAAGGCAAAGAAACTGTTCTCCTCCCCAAACACTTCAGCCACCATATGGGTCCTTGGCCCTTCAACTGGGGACAGAGCCTAGCTATTTTCAAGTGAGATTTACTGCAGCACATCACTCCATCTGTCCTCCATGTCCATTCCCTGCCTCGTTGCACACATTTGCATGCATGAATGCATTATATAGATACTGTGTTTATTTTCAATATTGCAGTTTACTGATGCAACTACTGCAGCTTACACTAGAATAGTGTGTGTGTCATTCAACAAAGGGAAAACATCCACAGACTCTATGCACAGTAACCAAGCTGACGGTCCGATAGACTCCGCTCCGTATTTAGACTCGATAGTGAAACAGACTCACAAATCCTCCTCGAGTAAAACAGGGCAGGCTCCTGGACAGAAGAATGGTGAGTGGCGCACACATGGAAACAGGTAAACGGAGGGCAGGTGAGCATCTACCACGACTAGTTTACTCAAGCGCTGACTGAAAGAATGTCCTCCATATTTGAAGGGAGCCAACTAATCAGCAGATGAGGAGCACTGGGGGTTGATTGTTGCAGGTATGCCAGAAACCAAGGAGGCCAAGACAACCCCGCCTCTTAACAATTATGGTGCAGTTACCACGCTACCAATGCCAACACACACACACAGAAACAAAGACACAAAAGGAACCGAACCACGACAAACAAGAAACCCTGACCCAGGACCTTCGATTAACTCAGAGACACTAAAATAAGTAATTTGTACAAAGCTTAAACTTCAATCATCTTCTTAATGCAAAGGAAAGAATAATGAATCCACAAAAACAGTCAAAACACTGACGCTTGAAGCAGACCTTTGACCTCCATCAACTTCAGTGCAGCTGATCCCAAAGTATCTCCTCCATGAGGAGATCATGGGTGAAAGACATGCTTTTACTTTTATTTCACGTAGGTAAAAGTAAATAGTGTGTTAATGCAGTTAACAAATTGCTGTTTTTTAAGCTAATTTTCAAGCCTGCTATAAAACAGCATACAGGAGGTTTGTGAATTTATATTTTACTACATATTTCCAACCTAAATAACTTATATTTTTCATCCAAAGATAATTTAGTTTGGACTTTTAACCAGTCCTTTAAGATACTCCATCTATTATCTAGCACCAACAACAACAGCGCATGTGACAGGGCATCCAGGCCATCACCAACTGTGTCACGCTCCCGCCCACACACCCGCTGGACATGACCGCAAACACGCCCCCGACACTTTTTACGTAGCCCGGCCGCTCCGTTTTTTTGCTGATGGGTTTATCGCGGCTGACGACTCGTTAAATTAAGGTAAATACAACCACGTCACTGTTATAAAAAAGACACACAGCTTATCTTATAGTTCTACAACATCTAAAATCACTCTGTTATTAATTTGTTTGCTAGATTAGCCGCTAGCATACGCACTGTGTTGGAGGCTTGTTGCTAACTAGTTAGCGATGCTACACACCTGTTGCTCTAATAGTCTGTGTTATTGAAGGATTCAGCACTCCTTAGGTTTTGTTATACATTTTTAGACAGCGATGAGATCATCTGCTCACTCCACAGAGGCCCAGAGTTACTGTTAATATCAAAAATACAATGCTGTCCTGTTTTAACATAAGACTGTGAGTGTAATGGATCTAAAACTGTTTAAATCTTCAGAGCCCTCTACAGCCTGGTAACATGGAGACTTTAAAAACAGCAGCAGCCATACAATGAGAACAGGACAAATCAACAACTGACAATGACTCATTAATATTAAAATCTGTAACATAATGTATTGTTTGGAGTTTAGTCTGTTACTGTTGCTATTTTTACCATTTCTTCTTGGAGCAACTGTAACCCACATAATTTCCTTAGGGCAGGGGTGTCCAAACTCCGGCCCGCGGGCCAACTGCGGCCCGCGATCCATTTTTAATTGGCCTGCAAGTAATTTTATAAATAGAATCGAATATGGCCGCACTTCAACTTTTGCTTGAGTGTATTGCACTTCTTAGTTTTAACACCAGGGGGAGCTACTGTCGATCGAGGCAGTTGCTCCACCAAAAAGGACAATCACAGAAGAAATTTAGCCCAAGTTAGTTACTAAACATGGCAGAACCAAAGAAGCGAAAGGTAGAAAGTGAATGCAGAAAATTTCAGACATGGTGGGAGAGTGAATATTTCTTCAAAGAATTCAAGGGGAAGCGTGTCTGTTTGATCTGCACTGAAATTATGGCAGTTATGAAAGAGTATAATGTACGACGTCATTATGAAACCAAACATCAGGCCTATGCATCCTACACTGGTGCTGAGCCAGAGCAGAAATTAAAGCAAAGGGTAGCTCTCCTGCCGGGTCAGCAACAGTAATTTGTCCAGGAAAAGGCTACAATAGCAGCTATGAGGTCGCCCAACTCATCGCAAGACATGGCAAGCCTTTTTCAGATGGAGACCTCATAAAACACGGCCTCGTTAAAGTCACCGAAAAATAATGCGCCCGTCAACAACGTCAGCATGTCCAGAAATCCAGTTGTTGAAGACTTGTCAGCCAACATTAAACTGCAACTGTCAGATAAAGCTGTGCTTTTGATCTTTACTCCATCGCATGCGATGAGAGCACTGATGCCACAGACACCGCACAGCTGCTATTTTTTTGCTTGGAGTGGACGAGCACTTTAGGTGAGTAAAAAATATATTCCACAGTACCCGTGTGTTAATGAGCAGGTACACATGCTTCAAATATCAGTAATGTGCATCAATTCTGTCACTACCCTGCTTTTCCACGCCACTTTCTTATCTGCGCTTTTCTTGTTAACACACAGAGTACACACCGCTGTGCACAGCGCACGCACACGCAAAGTCAGCTGATCTCATCTGATGCAGATCTGCTCCTTGATCAAGTGACATTTGTCTGGATTTTTGGCACGAGTGGCGATCAGCACCGCGGCTGGATGTACCGATTTACAAACCCAGCGCAGCTGATACTCACCAGAATAATTTACTAAAATTATATGCACTCCTGTTATTAAGTCCGGTTCAGTCTGTTAATGTTGATAACGGTTTCAAACGAACGTTAATAGGTGTGTTGCTAAGCCTAATAACTTAAATAACAAACTTGAAATGTGCCCGTCCCATTTTCCCCTTTATTGTTTTTTCTCTGTGCTGTAAATCTTCTGTCTAAGAAGAAATCTGAGGCTGTTGTGAGAATGAGCTACCAAAGCTTTTTCTGAATAAATCAATAAAGATCCATTTATGGAAAGCTGTGATGAAGGCAGTTTTGTCTTTAATTATATTCAACAATATAATATATTCGACCACTTGTAAGTGATTTTTCTAACTTTAATACACTAAAGTTAAGGTTATATACCTAATTTCTAGTAAGTGGCCCAGCCCCTCCTATATTTTTATGTATGTGGCCCTCAGTGAAAAAAGTTTGGACACCCCTGCCTTAGGGATTAATGAAGTATTCTGACTCTGATTGGTTCAGGATGACCTGCCATTATCCAATCACACATCTGCTTACCTGCATCTTTTGCTCGTTTCTCCTCCTCTTCTTTTCTCTTTTTTCTAAACTGAGGACCTGATGGCTTTGAACTCTTCTTGTCCATCTTCCATTGGTTTTAATTTTGCACTCCAGTATGAACACAAATCCCCCAACTCCAGGATCACCACAGCATAACCTAACAGACCTACACCTTAGTTCACAGATTCACTTTGTCTAAGGTTTATTTCTGGGATTTTGCACAACCCAGGATTCAGATCATGAATACATGATAGGCTTGGATTTACAACATTATGAATGAAATGTGCTCTACTTGGAAGAAGCAGGTCTTCCTCCCCTTTCGACAGGTTGTGTGTGAGACTTTAAATCATCAAACTGTAAATTATAAATTTTAAATTGTTATTGATCCGTTTACCCCGAGTCCTAAAGTGTATATTTATTTTCTTACTCTTCTTATATTTATTGTTTGTTTGCTTGCGTTTTCGTGTACAGAATTTCGAAAAAACATCGGTGCAAATTATAAGTCTCTAGTTATAAGTATCATGATGTCTGGTGTTTTTGTGTTTGTTGGTTTGTTTTTATTTTGTTTTATTTTGCGAGTTGGTTATTAGACGCTGCTCCAGCCAGCCAGAGAATCCCCCGCCGCCCCGCCCTCTCCTCTGTGCGCCACAAGCAGCAGGCGCACCTCGCAAACGGAGGGCGCCCTTACTCCCAGCAAATGGGCGATAGAAAACCAATCGGTGCCTGTACCATTCCCAATATGCGCTGGCTGATGTCGGGGCAGCATGAGTACGAGCAATTTTTTTTCTTTTATTTTTTTTTGCCGATGCCCGTGATGCTGCCCCCCACCACGATGCCGCCCCGGGCAATGGCCCATGTCGCCCGTATCAAAAACCGCTACTGACTGTGTTGATTGTCTGTCATTTGTAGCACCATGGACTTGGAGGAACGTTGTCTCACTTCACTGTGTACCACTGCACATGGCTGAAATGACAATAAACCCACAATAATACAGAGAAAATGTCACGGTTTGGCATGGCAAACCGTGGGGGGGTGTGGGGAAGGAGGACCCAGGCGCGGTGCTCTATGTACAAGCAGTGCGTTTATTTACAGTGAAAACTGTACACACAACAATACATCCCCGTGTGCTCCCGACTTCCACTCCGTGTCTTCTCCCAGTGTTTGTGCTCGTGTGTCCGCTCCCTCGTGCCAGTGCACTCTGTGTCTGCTGCCCTCTCGTCCAGCAATCCTTCCTGGGAAAATAGAGGCAGTAGTTAGTACCCTCAGTTCACTTGGTAAGCTCACACTCACAAACAGACCAACTGGAGAACTGACGGGAAGTCTCACGAAATGATCCCGCGTCGGTGGGAGCTCCAAGACTCTCCTAAGTAGCTCCCCCGACGAGGCCTGATCAGGAGCAGGTGTGTGGCTTCGGGTGTGGCCAGTCCACCAGCAGGGCCACACCCACGAGGCCTGAAGGCGCCCGCAGACCGGCGCTCGCAGAAACACATACACACATCCGCAAACAGGAAGAAGAGAGACAGCAACACCATATAATATAACCAGTCCATAACTGCTCAGGGATCCTGGGTTGCTCAGACCCAGAACCCTGACAGAAAACCCCAACAATCAGCAACAATCAGCTGGTTCCACAGAAGAGGGGCCTGAAAACTGAAGGCTCTGCCTCCCATTCTACTTTTAAATACTCAGGAACAAGAAGTAGGCCTGCAGTGTGAGAGCAAAGTGCTCTAATAGGGTGATATGGTACCACAAGGTCATTAAGATAAGATGGGGCCTGATTATTTAAGAAACTACCTCATGAAACAAAGAGAAACAGACCAAATTACAGCTCACTTTACAAGTTCACAATAATCTTTCCTCCTTTCTTTTGCCTTCTGCCATTTCATTTTCAGGCAAGAGTGGATATATGAGATGGCACCAGTAACTCTAATGCTGAAACTGAAATTTGCATCTATGTTTCTGTCCACATGTATATTTACAGAGACACGCCTGCATATTTTTACATCAGCTGTTAATGTTGGAGGTTTCAAAATAGCTCACTCATAATCTCATGCAAAGATGGCAGTATTCAGTCAGAGCCATGGCTGTGCTTATGTTGTGCAGAGGAAACAGAGGAAACAGGAAATTGGTGGCAGCTCATTCCCTCCTGCCAAACTTCAGCTGCTAACTGAGCATATGCTTTCCCTCCACAGTACCTCATTAGAGAGAGAGAAGGGAAGAAAATGGAGGGGAACAGAGGCTGAGGTGAGACACGAAGGAAGAAGTGATTGAAAGATGGATGAAAAGGAAGAAAAACTAAGTGATGACAGGAGAATGAGTAAGACACGATGTGAAATGACCTTCAGGCAGTGAGCTGTGCTGTGACTGAAAAGCCCTGTGGTGTTAGGGAGAAGTCCCTCCCACAGAACCCCGGGATACCACACACACACATGCACACACACGTACACACACACACATGCACACACACGTACACACACACACATGCACGCACACACGTACACGCACACACACATGCATGCACACGTACACACACACACATGCACGCACACACACGTGCACGCACACGTACACACACACACACACACATGCACGCACACGTACACACACACACACACACACATGCACGCACACGTACATACACACACATGCACGCACACACACATGCACGCACACATACACACACATGAACGCGCACATGTACACACGTGCACGCACACACACATGCACGCACACACACATGCACGTACACACACACACATGCACGCACACACACATGCACGCACACATACACACACACACATGCGTACACACGTGCACACGTACACACACATGCACGCACACACACATGCACGCACACGTACACACACACACACACACACGCACGCACGTACACGCACATTCCCATCAGAATCTCTAATCCCAGTGACACAGTGCCCTGTACCCAGTGCGTGTGGCCTTCCTCCCACAGTATAAAAAATATAAAGATGCATTTTTTTTAGGTTCATTGATGATTCTAAATCAGCTCCATATGTGGTGTGCATAAAGATGTGGTGTGTGCACTTCCATGCATAGAACAAAGCACTGCACGAATACATGGATAAATGTGTCTCGTAGTCTTTGTGTCTATGTGGACAGGATAAGTTGCACTGTCCTGGAGAAACTGGAGCTCCTGCAGAACAAACTCTGCACAGCAAGGCCCTGAAAGTCCAGCTAATCACCGAGCCACTGCACTACTGTAATTAAGTGATACCCCAGGAAGGGAGACAGACTGCCACAATGGTGTAGCTACAGATGCGTTTGAAAGGTATTTATGTGGGCAAGAATTTTCCCTCAGATTTTTATTCTAAACACTGACGTCATGTGCATCAGTCATCAACAAATACAGCAACGGGCCCAATAAAAGGGTCGCAGGACATTTTAAAGGCAAATACTCAGTTTCCACTTTATTAACAGTCTCTCACACCGATAAAGTGACAAAGAGCTCTGTGGGCTGAAATATCTGCTCTAACAAGACGTCACAACTCCCCTAACCACGTCTTCACAGTATGCCAACACCCTCGATCACCTATCTCTGTGTCCTCCTCTCTGCCTGGTTCTGCCTTGTTGTTGTCTCTTGTTCTTATTGGTTGTCCGTCCTCTGTGGGATGTTTAACCTGCTTTGTCTGATTTTCCAAATCTGAAGGAGAGAGAAAGTTCTCTCCATCTCATTCCTGTCATCTCTCTTCCAACCCTGTCAAAAAGGCATACCAAAGGTGATCTGAAGGCTCTCCAATTGAATCTTAAATCACCTCATAACACAGAAGACTTGAGGATTGTTAAACTCAGTATAGAAAGCCACATCAGGTGTCCTAGGTGAGGTGTTTTTGGTGATTTTTACATGATTATGTCTCTCAGTGCTCCACAGGACCAGACATTAGTGATTTGGAGGGGTGGATGGATACATGTTCAACAACCAATGACAGCCTGTAATTTGAGGCTTGCCTCTAAATGTGTCGACTCTGTAACAATTTCAGTAACTGTTCAAATATTTAGTTTTTATCTGGAGTCTCTTTAGGTTCTGTTACGAATTGAAATATTGAGGATGGATACAAGAGGAAAAACCAAAATAACAACACTGGTCAAACGATGATTTATTGAACACACGCGTGGGAGATGGACACCATACAGCAGACAGCATCAGATCTCTCAATGGTGGAGCCTTGATCAAACTCTTATAGCCTCTAGTGGCCCCCACCTAATCATAAAAGCCTAAACATTCACATTCTTTCTCACACACTCTTTCTCACCTAAGCTACGACCTTGGCTCCCTGTTTATCTGCTCCTGCTGAAATGGGGCAGTATGCTCTGTTCTCTTCTAACCAGACAAATAAGGCGATGACTTTCTGCAAACAGTATTTCTTATAACTCAGCAGTATAATGCATCAGAAAACAATATCATTCATTCACAATAAATCAGCAGTCTAATGTAATGCAAATCAGTTTACTAAATGTAATAGTTATCACCTTCTTCTAATTCAGGAGAATAATGCAAACTAAAACTACATAATAATTCACAATCTTAAATTAGGGGTCTAACATGGCATAAAATAATATTATAATCCAACAGTTCTTAGAAGAGTGCATTTGTTGTGGCTTCAGAAAGCATCACATTTTTTTCTCTGTGACCTGTTGATTAGCTGAAGCGTAGGTGCTGTGTGGCTGACCTAGATTTTCTTCATCTGACCAAACCCCTCGTCTCCTCGAAGCCTGCTTTTCCTCCATCGTTCCATGTGTCAAGTGAAGCTAAGTCCCATGGCTGAATGTCCGTGTGCTCTAATTGGTCTGTAGCATCTGTCCTCACACATACTCTTCAAATCCCACACAAACACACACACAATTGTAACTGTGCATCTGTCTGACAATAAGAGGGAATACACAAAAAAAGCTTCCCAGGTTGCCACTCAAATTCTGAGCTCCATGTGCATTTATGCCAACTGTTGTTAAAGCATAAAAGCCAGGTGTTTATGACAGGAACACAGTGTTTGGGTTTAGGGGGTTATTAAAAGCACTATTTCACTTGTTGGCATTCTGCACAACATACGTACACACTGTGTGTTTTTTAAAAACTCTGGAGGAACATCTTTAATGACACACAGTGACCTGAAATTGCAGGCAGGAATGTATGCATAGCTTAATGCCTTATTTTGTTTTCACAGGGATAATAAAAGCATATGTGCTGCTGCTTGTTTTTACATCAGCTATAAAAAGATGCTTTCTTGACTTCCAGGGGCCGCTGGCAAGTTGACTTGCTCAGAAAGGATCAAGCATGAGAAACAGAAGAGGAGTTTGCATCATTCCTTTAATCTGAGTGTTAAAAGAAAGGGATGGAGGGAAGGGGGGGAGGTGGGGGGATAAGCCAACAGCAAAGAGCAAAAATGACAAAAGGAAGAAAAGACGAGCCAAAACAAGAGAATAACAAAGGGAGAAAAATACAGTTTTAAAGTGCTCCTGGAGGAACAGCCAAATGTATGAGCATCCACCCTCAGACAGGACACACACACAGTGCAAAGGCACTGATGACACACAGCACACATGCCTTCTGAGAGAAAGTATTCTTCCTGAGACTGACTTGCAGGCATTTAGCTTTTATTATACTGTGACAATGTTGGAAGAAAACTGTTGTTTTCCACACAAAAACCCCAACAACACATCCTGCTTTCTTTCCTCTCTTTCACTTCACCCTCTTCAGCTATGGTTCCCTGAGGAGATGCCTATTGATGCTAATAGTAAACTCTGAAGTTAAGAAACAGCTGGCTCTCAAAGAAGACACAATAGGCATCGGAAGAGAAGGGGAAGCAGCAAAGAGACAGAGGCAATGTCAGAGGGCAGGCAGATATGATGCCACGGTTATGACTTTCTGTGCTTTCACTATCAGAAGCCAGCAGCATACACACTACTGACTACACATAACATTCCCTTTCTGCAGAATTTAAGTGCACAAAAATTTGATTGTGACTTGTGTAAAGGTGGTGTTTCACATTTCTGCATTAAAATGTCTCCTCCAGTATATTTCCTGTCATGTCATTAGTTTTATCTGCACACTCTGAAGGAGGGGAGAAATAACTAATGCTGGGTGTTGGCCGCCATCTGCCATGGTCAGTTTGGACCGCTTCCTTTCTCGTGCTTTCCATCCTGAATCCTGATCAAAAAGAAAGTAAATGGGCTGAACCCTCCGGAAGCACCAGATCCATTCAGTGCTCTAGGAGGCATGTTCTAACTTCCAGAGATGTCCCACCAAAAGTCAGGATCATTTTGGGCTGGCTGTATTCCTGACTGTAATGTTTCCTCCTGATACCTATGAAGCTATGAAGCGCCTTGAGGCGACTTTTGTTGTGATTTGGCGCTATATAAATAAAATTGAATTGAATTGAATTGATACTGTCGTGGGTCTGCTGTGTGGAAAGATGATGAGGAGCTAAATGCAGACACTTGAAGGCGAGAGGTCGGCAGTTTAAAGGCTGAACGAAAATACAAAGAAGAGGCGAAACAGGTTCAATTAATAAAACTAGACTGGGCAAACTATAACTAAATACTAAATACTGAACACAGAACATGTGGAAATGAAACATGGAACATGATACCTGAAAAGAGACAAAAATCCCCAAAATAAACTTAAACACCTAGGTCGCAGACTTTCCACCGCGACAGGTACACACGAAATTAAAGAGTCTACACTGAAAAAAAGGCCATGTTGGATTTACTTGATTCAATAGTGGACATTTGTTGCACACAAATGTTTTGCTTAGGCAGAAACCTAAACAACTGAGTTAAATCAACACAACTTTTTCATATTCAGTAAACCTGTGCATTTTGTGTTCATAAAACACGATTGAAACATGTTCAGATGAAGTAAGTTGAGCTCTTGGAATATTTTAATCCTTCACAATTTTGTCATTTTATTTCAACACTATTCAATAACTTTTATCCAAATGCTACTTGGTCACTTAAATACTACATGTTGTCTTCATATTACATAATGTTCAACAAAATCTACAGTCTGGTTACCATAAAAATTGAATGGATTTACAATGACTACCATCCTCCGGGTTGCAGGAGGGCTGGGAAATAACCCTGAAGTGATAGGTTACGAGGCAGGGTGCACCCTGGACAGCTCACCAGTCTATCACATAGAAACAAACAACCACGTGCACTTACATTCACGGGTAATTTAGAATCACCAGTTAACCCTAACTCTAATAACTGCATGACTTTTAACTGTGGGAGGAAACCAGAATACCCAGAGAGAAACCACTGCAAACTAGCCAGAATGTGGATTTGAACCCAGGACCTTCTTACTGTGGAGCAACAGCACTAACCACCATGCCAACAATCTAGGAAATACAGGAAAGCTATGATTTCCTGTGTTTGATGCAGAATTTTTTTGTTTTTGTCCTCGACAGGTTAATCCACAATAAATAGCAATAGCATGCATTTGGTGTGTGTGTAGTTCTCTGCCTCTTATAACTCCAGTGATTTTCCTGCAGTTTGAAATCTTGTGCGATCTTGTGAATTTCATGAGTTCAGCAACTAACCGCTCTTACTAGATTGTATCCTGTCATCTCAACAAGAACAAATTAAGTTTTTGAATTCCATGCAAATCCTACATGATTTAATTACGTTCAAAGAAACATGAAATTATTGTGTTCAAATTACAAGGTAGACTTTTTTAATGTAACAACCACCCAGAGGTGGCTGCTCGACTTGACTGAGATGGATGCCTTCCTGAAACCACGATCCAAAGAGTGCGAGACTGAAATCCCGTGCAGTCTCGCGGGATTTAACATTGCTATATTATTGACTTACTTCACTTGAACATGATATGAACAATTTAATCTACCCTCTCTGCATATCATGTAGTTTCTACACTATATAGTTACACTTAACTTCAAAGCATGAGGCAATTGTGTTAAATACACACAAGATGCTTACGTAAATCCAAGAGCTGGCCAATCCCTTTTTTTCAGTGTACTGCTTCTGGTAATTCTTTCCCTGCTAATTTTCTCTTGAAATCTTGAAATTATGGTAGAGCCCAGCCTCTATCAGTCTTGTACTTAGAGTTTGGTCCTGTGCTGCCATGAGCCAACCATGAGGAAAAGTTGTTCTCAGAGCCTTTTCCTCCCAACCCACCTCTTTTGCAACTGTGCACTTACATAAGGAAGTTTTTGAGCAGCTGTGTTGGGGCTCAACATGATAATGGCAGGATTATAACAGAGTTTCGGGTGAGTCTTCAAAACAGCATGTGCTGATCTCAACATACAGCTACCTAATAATCTTACTAAAAAAAGCTATCTTGGTGTTTTCAGAAGCAAACGTGTGAGGTTGTTGTCTGAATACCAGAAAATACTGGTTCAAACAGAAACTCTTTTCCAACTGACTAGAGAATCCTCAGAGAGGCTTGGTGAGCTCTCTTTGGAGGCTCTGGACGTGGTATTGGTGAAGTGAGTGGCAAAGGCTTGTCCATCGCTACTATATCTGTTTGGGTAACAATCATGAGTTTTGTTCATTTGCATCTGGAAGTCCCAAAAGTCCTTAGTTTGGTCATACTCGATCACCTTGGTGGGCATGCCCCATTTTGACTTTGAGGCTTCCAGACCATACTAGGCACAAACATTCTGTTGTACTATACCGGCCACTTGGTTATGGCGTTCCATGGATGCCCTGCCTGCTAGCATGTTGCATCCTCTTGTTATGTGCCGAATTCTCTCATGGCCATCATTGCACAGCCTGCACCTGGGGTCTTACTTGGTATGGTAGAGCCCAGCCTCTATCAGTCTTGTACTTAGAGCTTGGTCGTGTGCTGCCCTGATTAGAGCCTCTGTGCTGTCAGTCCACTTTTGTCCAGCCATTGGTAGGATTTCTTGATACCAGCCACGTCTTCTATCGGCTAGAGGTATATGCATGCAAGGGCCTGTCCTTTCATGTTAGTTTCTCTTCTTCTTCCTCTTCATTCTATGCAGGTATTTACTAAACCCATCTTTCTGATGTACTAATGGATCTTTCTTGTTTCATACTGGAGAGTAGTTCTGACATTCACTAGTCCTTCTCAGGACTTGCCTTACTTTCTGCAGGTATTTGCTGGTTGGTGCTTTCCTAGCAGCACATTAATGGTTCCCATTTGCCTGTAGGATTCCAAAGTACTTATAGCTACCTCTGTGCCTGCAATGTGGCCTTCTGGTAGTGCTGTCTCCTTAGTTCTAACTTCCCTCTCTTTGTTACAATACAACAACATTTTTCCTGTCCTGTTGACATTCTGATTGCTGTAGATCCTAGTGGTGTGGATCAGTGAATCAATGTCTCATTCACTCCTGGCATTCAGTTTCATGTCATCCATGTAGAGGAAGTGGTCAACAATTGCTTCATTCTCTAGTTGGTCTCTGTAACCAGTCTTGAGTGAGTTCAATGAGTGTACTAAGCTTTTATTAGCTAGCGGGAGTGAATCATGTCAGGGCCTGGTACTGTCCAACGCTTCACATTGGAGCTGTTCTCATATTGTTCCACTGTCACTGAGAGTACACCTTGGTTGATTAAGTGGGGAACATATGGTTTGTTTTCCTGGTTTCTATCTTCTTGGTATATGTCTTCAAGCAGTTTGCCAAGGCTATGAAGTATTCAGTCTTAGGTTCCTTAGGTTAATTAAGACCTTTTAATTAAAAACCCAGAAATAAAAGGAAGCAAATAAATAAATGTAAATACAATCAACCAATCTTTATTTCAGCTTGTCATTTGGTGTTGGCTTGGTGAAGCAGACCAGATAAAACCAGAATTCCTGAAGAGAAGAGGAAAATCATAGCTGTCACTGCAATATTTCTAGTAGTGTGAAGTCAAATTTGCCGACTACAGCCTGGACATTGAGATACCCGCTAGAGAGCAGGGTGAGTCGATGGGTGGGTGACAGAGGAGAGTTTTGGGGGAGCATCTGAGAGAAGTGTTTTATGCCTTAGGAGATGCTATTCTGTGTGCAGCTGGTGCATTGACAGGATTAGATACAGAGGAGAAGCCACGCTGACAGAGAAAGATGGAGGGCATCAAACACCCACACCATCAACCCCATACACTCCCACTTCTCTCTCAGGGTAAAATATGATGCCAAGCCTAAGGCCCACCAACCATCTGATATTGACAAAACAACTGGGCTCACACTAAGATTTCATGGAGATGCTTAGTGATTGGCTCTGTGCAAATGCACAATGAGAAAAATGTTTACAATGAGGGGGTGCTGCTTTAGCCTGAAACTGAAAAACTGTATATAGGAACCAGTGTTACTCTATTACATCAATCCTTTGTAATGAAATACATCACAACAACTGTGATCATTTTAGTGGTCATTTTTCTGGACTGGTCAGTGAACAACTGGAAAATGCATTTTGATAGAATACGTAGAAGAAAATTCCACGGTTATGTTTAAGGACACTCAATGCCACTGGCACTTATACAGTTATGGCAGTGCAGTATTAGGCTTCAAAGTCAGTCACTTCCAAATGCACTTAGCATGATGAAACAACTTTATAGCTGGTGGTACTAACAAAAGGCAGGGGGCAGAGTTGGTTAAGATTGAACTACAATAGATCACAAACCATGAGTTGTACTCGCCCATCTTTTAAACTTCTGTCACAAATCACAGTGATATCCTGCCTGCACTCTCTTCTTCACCTCTCTTGTGCACTGGTTATTGCTTTGGATGGTTAAAACAAGGTATTCAGACTCATGTTCACTCTCTGTTCCTTGCATCTATCTCCCTCTAATCCACACACATGTTCTGTCTTGCTTTCTGATTTTCATTTCTCTTCTCCACCTGCTCCCTACACTCACTACAGATCACAATGTCATTTGCAAATATCACAGTCCACAGAGAGTCCTGTCTGACCTCATCTGTCAACTTCTCCATCACCACTGAGGCCGTAACTCAGGAGGTAGAGCAGATCATCTACAGTCTGTCAAATATCTAAACTAACCCCAAGTTAAATGTATGAATGTGTGTGAATATTAGATCAATAGAAACCACGGGGTGGGTGCAGTTTTCTCTGTGGTGGGGTCGGGTGGGCTGTCCCGGGCTCTGTGGGGCGCTGCTGAACTGGGCCCCAGTCCGGATGGGCCTGGGCCCCCTTTCCCTAGCGGGTTGAAGAATATGGGGGTGTCTACTGGGATCAGCGGGGGAGCTGGCCTCAGGGAGGGGTCACTTGACCCTCCCTTCCTTCCCTCCCCATCTCCAGCTGCCTCCCTCTTCCCGCTCCACCACAATCACCCACACATGCAGGGCCTTGGGGTAAAGGTGTGTCATCAGGGTGCAGGGGAGGCATCCCCCCTCTGTCCCCTTCTGGCTGCCTGTGCCTCAATTTTATCTCACAACTTAGACATTCACATTACTCACACTCTCATAACACATACATATAGGATCTTGGGGGTGGGCACGCTACACGGAATCCAGAAGACCATCAGGGTGTACACCTCACCCCTGGCGTCGTTGCCCACCTCTCAATTTTAAATACACGTAGACATTGAGGGCTATCAGGAGGGGCTATGCGCTTACCTGCTGCTCTCTGGCAGGTAGCTCCATGCCCTCCTAGGTTTTAAATGCACCTTAGAACACACATGCATCAACACTACATATGAGCGGGCAGAGGGAGGTTTGGAGTCTTCTCACACCCCCATTCTCTGCAGCCTGTTGGAGCAGGGGGGCTAGGAGGAGGCCGTCCGATTGGGGTCTGGAATGTGGGGCCTCCCTGCTGGTGCAGAGTCGGGGCAGTCTGCTTGTCTCCACCCCAGGGAAAAGGGTAACACTACCTGGGTCTGGGTGCAGTTTCCCCCTCCAGGGGCAAGGGTACCTAGACCCAGGTGGTGTTACCCTTTTCCCTGGGGTGGAGAGAAGCAGACCACTGCCAAATCCGCAGCAGCAGGGAGGCCCCACATTCCAGACCCCAATCGGACGGCCAACTCCTCCTCCTAGCCCCCCCCCCCCCGCTCCAACAGGCTGCAGAGAACCGGGGTGTGTGAAGAGGGTACCTAGACCCGGTTTGTAGAGTACGCTTGGGGGGTGTGATTGTGTGTACAGCGTCTCTCTATGTCTGTCTCCACGTTGGGTGAGTGTTGAGTAATTGCATATGAGAGCATGAGGGTGGGAATGGATGTTTGTATCTGTGTGTGCCTGTATGTCTGTGTCTATATGTCAGGTCGGGTATCAGACGCCACCTCTCTGGGGACATCTCAGGCCCTCTAAGGTATGAAGGCCTATCCCCCCCCCCCCCCCCCCCCCCTCCACCACTCCCCCTACCTCAAAGCACACTGTGCGCTGTCGAAATTACGTGCTGCACAATAATGTTTAATATTTAGCATTTACTGTTATATTCACATAGATCATCGTGATGTTGTTTATTATGTTGCCCTTTTTTTTCTTCTGCTTGTTTTCTCTTTTTTCTTTCTCAACAGGTGATCCAGGTGATTGATAGATGTATTTTTTTGTCTGCTTATTTTGTTGTTTTTGCCCTTTATCCCATCCCTCTTTTCCGCTGTTTTTCTTTCCCTCTTTCTTTCTCCCCTTTCTTTTCCCCACTCAAGTCTGTCCCGTGAGTGAAAATAAAATAAACAATAAAAGGTGAATCAAATAGACCAATACAGCAAGGTTGGGATGGTCCATTTGGTAAAGTAAATCCGTTGGGCACCTTTCTTCGCCAAACGGGACAGGCAAAAAAAAAAGAACAAAGAAACCACGTAAGAATACAAAACAGTGCTTGTATCAATGGGTGAATGAGCCAAGTTGTATAAAGCTCTTTCAGAATCAGAATCAGAAAGACTTTATTTATCCCCAACGGGCAAATAACATACAACAGAGCAGCATAACGTTGAAGATAAGGACAATAAGAAAGGGCAATAAGAGTGAGATAATAGCGCTTTGAGCGCTTAGTAGAGTAGAAAAGCACTAGAAAGGAACCAGTCCATTGCATAGATGAACTGGATATGGGCCAGTTTTCACTTTTATCTCATTCTTGATGATCCACATGTTTGATTCAGCAAACATTTTTTGGCAAATACCCTCACTGACATACATCATAAACCATCACACGATGGTTCAGACACAACACAGACATGTCTGTTGATCCATCCATTCATTCGCTTCCACTTATCCTTTTCAGGGTCGCAGGGGGTGCTGGCACCTATCCCAGCTGTGAGAGGCGGGGTACACCCTGGTCAGGTCGCCAGTCTGTCAAAGGGCTAACACACAGGGATAGACAACCATTCACACTCACATTCACACCTATGGACAATTTTCAATTAACCTATCCCCACAAAGTGCATGTCTTTGGACGGTGGGAGGAAGCCGGAGTACCTGGAGGGAACCCACGCAAACACAGGGAGAACATGCAAACTCCACACAGAAAGGCCTGATGGTGGAATTGAACTCGGGACTTTCTTGCCGTGCGGCAACAGTGCTGACCACCGTGCCACATGAGGCATTTGGTGTGGTGTTTGTTGGTGATCAAAAAAATTCAGAGGCAAAAAGTGTGTTCATATTTCTCACCCCTGGGGATGGAAATTGATAAGAATTGAGCAATTCCGATTCCATTATTGGTATCACTTACCAATTCAATTCCTTATCGATTCTGATTGGGTTCACACTAGTTCCTTGTAGGGAACCAGATCTCTACAAGAACTGGTTCTCAATTCTTGTCCCTAATCAGCCCATTTTCTCAAACACAATGAGCAAATCAGGAACCTCTTGGCATTGTTTTAGACAATGATTTCTGTTTGATAATCGTTTCACTGAGGCTATTAGTGCTGTTTTATATCATCTAAAAAAGAGAAATTTGTCCATGCACTGATATCAAGACTTATCCTGATTATCAATATGACTTCAGCTCATTCGTGAAATTTGAATATAATATCCCAGTATTGAATGGTAATAATGAGTTCGCCCAGTGCATCTCTCATTTCATCAGTTACTATAAACCACTAATCAAGATCAGCAAACTGTGTTTTTTAGTCACTGTTGCCACAGGCTTTTAAAAATCAATATATTTAATATATGTTGCTATCAGTGAGTCAAATGTTGAAGTGTGTTTTTTTAATTAATTGTCTATGGCAGGAAGTATTCAGATCCTATTTCCCTATTACAGTAGAAGTACCAGCACAGTTAAGTTCAAAATCAGTACCACTATCTATCAATGAGCCATACATATTACACTGTCTATTAAAAACAATGGCCATTAGTACTCTTCACAGTGAGTTGTGACCAGTATAAAAGTTCCAGTCCATTTACCATGAACTTACATGGCACCTTTCTCCTCTAGCCGAGCACTCGAGGCACATTTATGGTGAAAAATATAAAAATATAAAAGACTGCCTGCTCAGACCAGCAGGCAGCTATACTATCCTGACTATAGTGGAAATGTAAGCAGTACTCTGAAAGCAGAAATATGAAGCATTCCAAATAATCAGTATATGATTATGCTTCATCAGTATCAGTGAAAACCTTTCCATGGGAAGCATCAGTCAGCACTGGTGTGGACATACAGACACTGTTCGGTTACATGCGTGCACAAACATGAAGGGTTCGTCTTGGATTTCACAGAATGAGCTCCGCTGGCTCAGTGCCATCCAGATGCTGTCCTTTCTGTTGATTAGCACAATTTCACAGTTCATGTGAAAGTCATCTAAAAACCAATTAAAACAGGTTCACGCTACATTCCTCCTCATTTCCACACATCACAGGAACTGCCAGCAGAATTAAAAGGTAAGATCTGGTAATTACCTGCAAACCGGCCAAAAAATCAGATCTATTATGTGATTTTTCTACTGAGCTTATCACAGCCTTATCAGGCTGCAGAATGATTACAGAGCAAAACCCTGTGATGAAAAATGAGGGCAAAATAGAAAAAGGGATTCTTAATACCAGAAAAAAGCAGGTGTGCACACAGACATGCTGGCACCTCCTGGTTACTGAGGTGATTGTTGATTCTGGATAAAATCTCCTTAGGCATGCTCCTTCTCCTGGCAGCAACAGACGGGCTGAAAGATGAAAGGATGGATGGAAGTGTGGTGAAATGAAACCGGGAGACGAGATGAAAGAGAGGAGGCCAAGTGTGAAAGATTTAGTGACAGGTTTTCATCATCTCAGCTTTTTTTTCTTCAGATTTTACGGATTAATGGGCCATCACCTCACAGTCCTGATTAGTTGGGTTTACTCTGCTCATTTACAGCAGCTGAGAGCATTTCATGGGCTGATACTGCGGAGGGATGTTCATCATGTATGTGTGACAGCACAAATTCATATACTCGAGGTACTGGCCATTCATTTTCTAACACTCTTTGCAAACAGTAGCTTATTATTATTATTATTATTATTATTATTATTATTATTATTATTATTATTATTATTATTAAGAGAGTTAGTTTGTTTTTAAATTCAACTCAAATAATGAGAGGCAAACAGTTAAAATGATTATGATTTGCTGCTGCTTATGTTTCCATTAATTTAGCTAATTAAATTATTTTTTCCATATCTGAAGTTTTACTAAGTTAATTGTGAATATGTATGTTTATGTCATGTGGCAGGACCCAAAGGCTCCGGATTAAGAATGAGCAGCGTTGTTGGTATTCCAAAGGAGAAGAACTTGAGTCGAAGGAAAAACTCGCAGGGCAAACAAACAAGCTACAGGGATACAACAATAGCTGTGTCCCTCTTCATGTATCCTTCCTGTGAAGAGTTTTGGATTATTTACTCCTGATGTTTTGTTGCCTCCTAACTCTGCATGTTCTCAACAACAAAGCTGCTTTTAAATGCACTTCTCATCTTCTGAGTCCTGCAATCTGTGTCCAACTCATGTCTCTGACACAGCTGACCATGACGCAAATATATTTACACTACCAGTCAGAAGTTTTAGAACGCCCCAGTTTTTCCAGTTTTTTATTGACAATTCTCCAGTTTAACGTCTGACAGCACTCTGAAATCAAAGCTGTCTCTCTGCCATTGTTAATTGCCTTTTTCTCAGCATTTCTGTACCAACACTACTTTCTGCAGTACAGTACTGTTCAGCTGATGCTCACGAGGGTATGGTACCACAATGTGCTCCACCTTTTGCCCGGTAGTGTACGTATTACACTTCAAATAATGTAATTATTCATAATTAAAAATGTTCTCTCTGAAGTATTTCCATGTGATTTTGGAGATATAAGCCTGATAGGAATCAAAAATATGAATCTATAAAGTTATATTACCTCATTATAAGCTGCTTATTGCCTTTGATCGGGTCACCAAATTAGCATTGGACTCCATTACTTGCACAGGTATTACCATTAATAGCAAATTAATATATTATAATTTATTACTGTATTAATACTAAATGGTTTTGCTTCATGGAAGCTTTAAATGGTTCACCATTATTTTGTTATTTCTGATCTCATAAAACTCTGTTACATACATCTCTCTTTATTTGTTGCTCATAAAAAAGGATTATTGTGGTAACTACATGGTCAGATAGATACTAGTGCCACAGATGCAGAGAGTGCAAAAACTGATGAAAATCAAAGAAAAGTAACAACAGTAAAAACAAGACTGGCATTGTGTATGAATTGTGCACATTGCATTAATAAAATGTTTTGTTGTGTTTGTTGTTTTAGGAAAAATGTCTTCATGAAGGTCTAATGGAAATCTGTGAGGGATCTCGTGCCTGTCGCAGAGAGCAGATCATACAGTTTTACTGAGAATGGCAGGAATGCTTTCCTCATGTGTTCTTTGTGGCAGCGAGGTTGAATCAGTCTAAGAGAGAAGGAGGGCTGCTGCCTCAGTAGTGTGGTGTGGAGTGGGTATAATGGGATGTCCATGTGCATCCATTCTTTGTCTGACAAACATGACCCTAAATATCTCTGTAGGTTCTCAGTCATCCAGTACATGTGGCAGGTTTATCAGAGAAACTCAGGAGTTTTCTCCAAACATCCCAGTGTACGTCATACACAGCCACACACTCAGATACAAACTGGTTCATCCTAAAGACAGAAGTCCCAAATGCAAACTAAATAATGTAGTGTATGCTGAGGAGTGCTCTGACCTACACTGGAGAAACCAAACAGCCACCTCATAAATGCATGGCACAACATAGAGGAGTCACTGCAAGCCTCATCTCTACAGCTGCGTTTAAAGGTCAAAGGTCACTCTCTGAGGATTTTGGACAGAGAAGACAGATGATTTGAAAGAGGAGTGAAAGAAGCATCTATGTCCACTGTGAACGACCATCTTTGAACAGAGGGCGGGGCTTACTCACCAAATGTCTGCCATCTATAATCCAGTTGTGAAATCCCTTCCCAGACGCCTTAACGCCCACTCACATTTTGTTTCAGTTGATCTTAATAGGTCACATGACACACTGGTTTCACTCGAAATCTCTGCTGACAATGACACCCTTTTTCACACCGTGGCTCATGTGATCAGGCACATGATCAATAGTTGGTCAATGACCCTCTTACGGCACAACTCCCACTAGGGCTTAAAAATCTGGGACTCTCTGCATTTGGTGTTAGAACTATGGGCACTCAGAACCAGTCCAAACTGTAAAGGTGATCTGATGCTACATGATTTTGACCAATGATTTTCATATGCACAGTATTTTTTATAGTGTAAAAATCAGACAAATGGACTTTGAAAAACTTGTGAAAGTCAGAGCAGACAGATTGAAAAAGATGCTTATGGGGAGTAATGAGGTTTCAGTTTGCTGAAGAATGGCTCGAGTGATAAGAAAAAAGAAATCAGAACAATGAGCAAGAAGGAGAAAGTGGAGATTAAGAAGCGAGAAACACAGACGGAGGGAGCAATTTAGAGACCGAATATTCTGAGCATCTGTTGTTGAAGTTGATGACAATACCTCATTATTGTCGTCATTAGGCAGGCAGGGAATGAAAGAGGGAAAAGGCACAGGGAACGATGAAGATTAAAGAGAATATAAAGTGAAGAAAAGAGAAAATGTATTAGACACATTCCCATTACTTCACCTGCTTTCTTATTTTCTCAACAGAAAAGAATTTAGAATTTTTAAAGTAAGAACAAGACATTATTGATTTCTCTGGTGAAAAAGGCTTTTGAGAACAAACTCTGAAAGGAAACAGGAAGTATAAAGTGAGCAATAAACAAAGAACCAGAGCAGCATGGTAAAACACACACAGAAGCAAATGAAAGGCGTAATTATCGAGCATGAACATTTACTGCAGGGTTATGGAAATGTGTGCTGCCAAATGTATAGAAAGAGGAGTAACCATCTGCAGTGATGTATCAATGTTTGTCCCTGTCACACTGAAAAAGATGAAAAATGAGTGTTTGTAAAGTGTATACTTTTTGGACACATCCAAAGCTCAGGAGGCAGAGCAGATCATGAGCTGATTCAAAGGTTGGTGGTTTGGTTCCTGGCCCCCCCGGTCTGAATGCCAAATATCCTTGGCCAAGATACTAACCCCAAGTCGCTCTCTGATGTGTCCATGGGAGTACAAATGTGTGTGAATGGTACTTAGTAAGTACTGAAAAGCATAGAAGACAGTGGATGTTGTGTAGAGCGCTCTGGGAGAGTAGGAAAGCGTTATATAAGAATCAGTCCATTTACCAAATTAAGAGCAATGTGTCATCACGCTGGTTGCATTTGACACAAAGTCAGAGGATGAAGGAGGGCTACACAAAAAATGATTGCAAAGTATTGTAATCAAAATCTTTCACTGACTTGAACAGTTGAAAGAAGGTTTTTATTGCAGTCATGTAGCCATTATCATCCCAGACTCATGTCTGCTTTTCTTCTTGATACTTGTGCATGAGGAGATAGCTGTCAACATACACAATTCCCCTTTAATCACACGTTTTCAATATTACAGACTGTTACTTAGGTTAAAGAAGGGAAACTTGATTTATTACAACACCTACCAAGAGACTCACAGTTGGTGGCAGTAACGAGAAGATAGAGTAAGCATGAATAAATGTCAAAATAAGAGAACACAGGATGGAGACAATGATGTTGGTTTGTAGTTCGGATTGCCTCTGCAGGCTGCAGATGTGCTTGTTGATAATTGAACTGCAGTGAGCCCTACAGTCTGAATGATGGCCTATGCTAGCCTGCCACCACATTTATGCAAAGTTAGATGGAGAAAGAGGCTGGGAAATCAATATTTTAGCTCTCAGGTACCCTTACCCTAATGGCTCCTGGGGGGGTGATAAGGAGCTTAGTGTTTCCCCATCAGAGAGAATAGAAGGGTGTATGTGTGTGTGAGCAATGCTAGATGAATGCTAGATCCATAACCACCCCCTCACCATCCACACATGGACTGGGACAAAAATGTAAAATGGTAAAGACATTAAAGGCACTGAGTGGGTGAAGGTGGGGGCATGGATCCAGGGGGATAATAACTCAACAATAAAACAGTGAAGTCAAACCACTTACAGATTTACTTGGTCAATATTTTGTGAATTTGTTTTGAACGGCTAAGAGAGATGGCAGCAGAGCACTGCGTTCAGTGTTCTTCATTAAACACACACTAGATAGCTTGGGTTTATGGGGGAGGGGGGTATTGATGTCCAATAAGAGGCCGTGCAACCTGAACACAAACAGATTTAGGAAACTGAGTTCAATTCAGATTTTTTTGTATAACACCAAATAACAAGAACTGTTTTCCCAAGGAGGATTTAAAGCAAGGGAAAGACCAATGATACTTGTTATATTCTGTGGGAATACACAAACATTTCCACAGGAGTCACAAACTGAGGTATTTCAGCTTTTTCATCACTTCTCTACATTTTTCTTGAAAATATTAAACTTGATTATTATTTACAGGTCAGAGTGTTTCTGTATTTCTGTATCTTGCAAGGTTTTGTCAGTTCCAACTTTTTATATTTATTTATATTATAGTATAGGAAAAAATTACATTTGTAATAAACATTATATTATATTATATTATATTATATTATATTATATTATATTAAACAGGGGTTTGATGCAGGACCTTCTGTGGTTCATGAGAATATTTAATTGGATGTTTTTTTCTGTATAGTGGACTTCTTATGTTATGCAACCTGGAAGTGTTTCCCTCAATGACACGGCTTAAATGTCTCCCTAATCCCTAATCCCACTTTGACCCTGGCTCATTGGACATGCCCAGTGAGACTCAGTGTGCTCTCTGCTAACAAATGACCCCCAGTCTGAGCCGAGGTCGATACTGAATGACTGAATGATTATGAGGTGAATTTATGAATGACAGAGTGAGGTAGGCTAGAAATGGCCACGTACTGCAGATGGGATGATTTTAAATTAATTTAGGGGGAAACTGAAGGGAGAGCAGTCTGGGAGCACTGGTGTGGTCAAAAGGAAAATGTATTGGCCCTTTCTCAAATTCTTCTTTGTTTGCATATTTGTCACACTTCCAAACAAATTGTATTATTAGACAAAAACAACCTGAGTGAATACAAACCAACAAGCCTGAGCTATACTCCCACATGTGTAAAACAACAGTCTGGGGAATAGCGGTGATGGGAGCCCGCTACTGGAGAACAGGTGTGCCTGCTGAAGACTTCCTGAGACCACCATGCAGCAAGATCCAAGAGTGACATCCACGCCTGCGTCATACTGACAGAGAACACAGAGAAAGAGAAAATATAAAGATAGATTCAGTTTGATGTAATCATGGCTAGGTTTACTCCAGAATAGACCAGTCTAAAAAGTCTCTTATTTTTATAAAGGATGGTATCATTTGATAATGCTAGATTACTGTTACTTGATGCTACTACAGGGCCAGTGAAAGAAACTGTGATGACAGCGTAGCATTTTGTAAGCAGGATAAAGCACAATGAAGTCCCTTTTATTACTATTACATGATTAAAGGTTAAATAGGCCACACATCATATATAAAGCCAGTATATCCCAGCGGGCCATTTGAATGACAGGTAATTCCCCTGAGATCTTCCTTCCTCAGCACCTTTAGCATTAAAGGCTAAAGAACAGGTGTTTGTGTGATTAAACACGTTGGCCTTATCTTGATGAGAACTGTGGGCGATGATGCAAACAAATCCTGCACCATGTTTTGTAACTTTGATCAAGCGTCAAACAGACATATGAGCTCTCACTCTGAAAATGACCGGCCACCTAAAGCACTGTATGTCACCTGTTGCTATTTTCAGGTCCTCAGTGATGCTCATGTCATCTAGTGTGAATGCAGTAGTAAAGTGACAACGATGTAGATGCTTTGTAGCGACTATGAAAGCTTAAGGCAATGGATTTCGGTTCATCAAAGCAGAAAGGGAGGCTTCGCTGTCATCAGCTACATCTGTCTAAGCTGTGCAGGACACAGATGTAGCTTTGTGACACAGTGGCAGGAGAGTGGCTGCATCGCTCTGACATGTTGTGCATATACAGCAAAGACCCTGTCACCCGGGCCAGGGCCTGGGGTTTAAACTTGGATTGCACATTTCATGGTTTGACTCCATCACTCCACCTGTTAGAAGGTTTATATTGTATATGATATTTTTGTACAGTAGCCTACACACATTTGTTTGTCATCATTACTGGTGCGTCTGACCCAAGAAGGAGACATTGAGAAATGTTTATGCACACGGGGGAATATTTGGGAAGTGACCAAAGGCACTGAGCGGTGGTGGGGGGTAAACACAAAATCCTTACTGCCACATGCAGCCCAAACCCTGATATTCTTATCTTCAAGTAGTACCTGGCATCTTTTGAAAATCACATGACACTCTGTATGTCTGAGCAAACTGCACATGCTTACAGTCTGATGTTGTCTGGAGGTTGATTCACATTCTCCAGTATTTGTCCTCGTTTTTATTTATAAAATGCATAATTATATTTCATTATACTTGCATCCAGTCCACAAGGTCAGCATGTTTTTTCTCCAGCGGAGAGTCATATTTCCATGCAGCATACTTTTGTCTTCAAATAATTCCATGATGTAAAATGGATTACCTATAATAATCCTGTCACGGGCTGCGACGGCAGACCGTGGAGTTGCAGTGAAAGTAGGGCCCAAACGCGAGACTTTTACTGAAGGACAGTGGATTATTGACAGGGGGTGGAAAACACACAACTATATACAAAATCCAGGCACTGTGGTCCTGTGGATTCTCCCTGAATCCCACACAGTGCAGATGTCTGTGAAAGGTGAAAAGTGACGACTCCAAAAAACTCCTATTCCCACACCGTGACTTCAAAACACGCTCCGCTCCAGATTCGAGTTCTGACTCAAGGATCCAGCGTCGGCCTCAGCTCAGCTGCAGTCTTAAATACCTTGACGAGCGTAATCTGCTGCAGCTGGCAGAGGAGGACGAGCGGCAGGTGTGGCTGTCTCTAGTGCAGAAACACTTCCGGGTTCGCAGTCTCCTCAGCGAACCAAAACATCCGGAAGCTCACACGGAGAAACCAGGAGAAAAAAGGAGAGAAAACCAAAACACCACACGGAAAATATAAACATAAACATACACAAAATACATGAGCCCAGGGTCATGTATTATAACCCTAACCCTGACCCAGGCCATGACAAATCCAATATGCTTAACATCTGACAGTGTGACACAGCTCAGAGGGAGTAATATGATCGCTGCAGCTGCGATTGTCATGCTAATGAGAACAACCTCTGCATACATGAGCTAATGAGAAAAACAAATAGCACGTCCTTGTCAAACAAAAAGCAAAGATGGATGTGGAGATCCATCAGAGTACATCCCGAGACCGACTGCTCCAAAATCCTTAAAAGACATCTGATGAAGGTACTGATGTTTCAAGTGGTCATGCCACAAAAGAGATAGTTAGCCATTGTTTTCAGATAGTGGTGACAGCAGTATTGTCAACACTATCTTCACCAGTGATGAAAACTTCTGTGAATCGCACCAAGTGCTTCCCTGAGAAATCCCACAGTCTGTGGTTTCACAGTCACTCTGATGAGTATCTGCTGACAACAGTTCTACATTGGAAAATAAGCACAGAAGCAGCTGCACCATGCATGGGGAGAAAACAGAGTGCTTTTACACATAGCAGAGTAATTAGCATGAGCCCTACGAAGAACAGAAAATGCTGGTGCCAATAAAACTGTATACACTTACATAAGTCTTGGAGCTGATGAAGGAGCCAAACTCAGATAATCCATGTTTTGATCCACATTCTGAATCAGATTTGGGAGAAGAAGTGGGTCAAATCATTACAGCGATAACAGCCATCAACAAAACAGAGGTGGATGTGACACACAGTTATTATCGCAGTCATGGACATGAAGAGTTAAAGCAGCAGTGGAGCATAGGAGACCAGAGAGAAAGGGCATCTGTCTCTTACAGAGGAGCAGATACGAGGCGAGGTTGAACTGAATGGGAAGGATTTACAGCAGACCGCCATGTTCGTGTTGGGAGAAGATAGCCATAATAATCTTTGTTATGTCGCATTATCAGACCTGTACAGCCTGATTCAGTGTCATCTTTTTGTTGAAGCAGTTGGCTGGTTCACACAAAGATCCAGCGCTGTAAAACTTGTCATTTCAACTGCCAAAGCAAATGAAATCTTATTAAATGACAGACATGTCTCCTGAATTCCTTCAAAAAATTTGAACATGACAAATGGAAGGATCCAATTCTCAGTTCTCTGCTTGTTTAAAAAATGATTTGGTACCTGAACGTATAAGTCCTGCAAACTCCACCAAGCAGAACAATATATGAGCATGAGAGCGCCATTGCTCAGGGAAAGTCTCACTGCTCTAAAGATTGGTGGAGTTCTTGTGGCAGAGGCTGTCACCTTGAACTTAAGGTGCCATCAGTGAAAATGCAGTTTGTGAAAGAGTGTGGGCCCTGATGTAACATTGAGTCAGAAATAAATGTCCTTAGATCAACGGTCTTTAAGATACTTAGCTATGCTGTCTTTGTCACACTGCGGGTGAAGCAATCAGCCTCCGATATCTAAGACCCACGTTGACATCTTCTCACCAACAGTTTGTCAACTATCCCACGTTGGTAACAGACTCTTACACTCTATGCTATTGTCTCTAGCCCACGTATTTACCTCATTCTCTTGTGCTGCAGTTTTCTGGTCACATCACGGCTCATCCCTCAGGGTTTGCGCTCCTCTCAGACTCGAAGCTATACTAATGTTCACACTCCATCCCTTGAAAAGCTTCCAGCTCTACATCAGTCTGCCCTCCTGCCACCTTTGCTCGCTGGATCTCTCAGAACCCAGGTCAGCCATTCTACTCCATTCAGCTCACCTGGAGCTACACCTTCTCCCCTCAGAGCTATTCCAACTCCACCTGCAACGTAACCCATTCCCTCAGTCAAGCTCCACAGTCACCTGAGAGGTCTTTTTGGAACCTGCTAACCCCTCTCTGTCCTCTCTCCTCAGTGCAAACAGTCCTGTTTCCAGCACGACTCAGTTCACCTTGTTTGTCCCCCTGGGCCCTCACCCCTCGCCCTGCAAAGTTGTGTATTGCATTCCCTCTAAGTTTGACACGTTTTCTTTGCCAAGTCTTACGCTGCATAACTGTTAAACCTGTTAAAACTACTTCTGTCGTCTCAGCACTCGGTTCTGCACTTGGGTCCAGATGAGTACAGGCCTTTTGCACTTTTATGCACTTGAACTTTAGAGTAATTTTCAGTGTCCCTGAATGTCTTTGTGTAACTGTGTTTTAGCATTTTAACGTGTAGCATGTAGCATGTGTGCTAAAATAAAGACGGTATAAAAGGGTCACAGTGAAACAGATGGAACAGCTGATTGTCGACATTATAACCCTGATCTCACAGCTGACTACAAAACCCTGAGCTTAGTTCTCCCTCAGCCACCTGAACAGGTTTGATCTCGGCAACAACACAGAAAGTTTCTTTGTGTCTTGTGTTGTCTGACACCAGGACAGCACATCTGGGTTTTATGTGTTGTAGCTTCCACAGCTTGGGTCTGTTCTACTAACTGTTCTGGTTTAGTTCATTTTAACCAAGTAGCAATCGCTGAGTGTAACTATGTTACTGGGAAAAGAGTTTCCTGCAGGTGGCCACTATTTATCTCTGTCTACAGTCATGAGGGGTCATCTGTAAATCCTTTGCAGGTCTTCGTAAGGCTCAAAAATTGGGAAAAGTATTCACATATTATTGCCAGTTAGGAGTGGAGCTCTGAAAATATACCTATATTCCTCTCCTTGCATGACCACATGGTAGGATATAGCGCAGAGGTGGGCAATCTCAGTCCACGAGGGCCGGTGTCCCTGCAGGTTTTAGATGTGTCCTCGAACCAACACAGCTGATTTAAATGGCTAAATTAGCTCCTCAACATGTCCTGAAGTTCTCCAGAGGCCTGGTAACGAACTAATCATGTGATTCAGGTGTGTTGACCCAGGATGAGATCTAAAACCTACAGGACACCGGCCCTCGTGGACTGAGGTTGCCCACCCCTGATAAAGCGCATGTAGAGTCAGCAGCTGAAGCTCATTTTTCTGCCTTACTCTTTGCATGTCATTCAGCAAAGTAGAAGCGCCAGCTGAATGTCGACAGTGTAAAATGTAAATGTAACTCGAAATCAAACAGTCTTTTACTTTGTGACACCACCCTGCACTTCACGTCCTTTATCATTACCCGACATGTCAGCGCTCCTCCACCTTGCCATACCCCCCTGCCATTCTGCCTGCCACTTCCTTCGCTTGCTCATTCTGGGTAAAACAACTGAAACCAAGTAGATGGCGGTGACAGGTGACACTGTGGATGAAAGTCCCTGCTCCAGCAGCTGTCATAGTGCTCAGTGGAGGAACCAAAGGTAGAAAGGTTTTAGTTGGAGGGGAATGGAGGCAGGTGAGGAAGGAGCGGAGGTGGAGATTTGAACTGAAGTCTTGGAGTGTCACCCCCGAGGCTCTGAGCCTCTAATTGATGGCAGTGGGTTGACTGGGGCTCTTTGTGTGTCTGTCTGTGCGTGTGTTGGATATGACAGTCACAGATTTGTATTTCCACACTTATAATGGTAGCTTCTGGTATTTTTACTGCTTCAAATCTTAACAACCACCCTCAGACTTAACCCTTTTTAACCTCTGCCTGAGTCTTTATGTGGATTCCATCTTTAGAAGTCCACACAAACATCGAGAAGGGAACAATCCATATCTTTGCAGTGATAAAATGAATGAAATTTGACAGTAATGGTGTTTGAACCAAAATGTTCTCCACTGCATTACCAAGAAAAATTAAGTTAAGATGATATTATGCGAACTAAAGTCAGCCATTATGGCAATTACATGGTTCTCGGAGGAGGAAAAGAATTCAACTTTAGCTTGTGACTCTGGAACTGGGCACATTTTTCTGGGTTTAGCTAAATCTGTTATCTACCCTTAAGCAGCCAAACAAAGTCTTCCCACATACATAAATAGCAACAACCCAGCACCCATACAGAATGGATATGCAAGTTAAATATGTTATAAAGGAAAATATCAAATGTTAATCTGTGGCTTCTGTCATTATCCTTTTTCTTTCTCTTGAATAATGACTTTTTCATGTAATGTTTTCCTTCTTCCTGTGTGTTTCACTGGAGTCTGCAGTCCATATGTGGTCCCTTTTTTACTTTGTACTTTGTTCCTTTGAGCTGCTCCCTCCCCTCCTGTTCATCTTGTCCATGTCAGATTATTATACTACAACCAGGATTATATTTAATTTGTGGTTTAACCCAGGGTTTTCAGTGTTGTGTAGGCTGTTCATGTGTTACTTAGGTAGGTTGCCGCAGACATAAAGGCCATTACACACTTGGTGCCAACACATGAAATTTAGAATTTTCCAAATGTGTCGTGTAATGACCCTTGACCTAAAGTAATGATGAGCTGGTAGGATGTTTCTAAATGAGAAAAGGAAGACGTGGAGATTATGGGTTCACCCTATTCTCAGGAGAATCCAGCTGCAGAGAATTTCATGGTTTATTCCAGGAGTTGAAGCTATGTCACGGCCACTTTCATACATATTTTAAGATTGGGACAGCTTGAGCTCCTATTGGCAGTGCTGTCACCACATCTGAGGAGGCATCTCAATTCTCTATTTCCTGCACAACCATCAGTAAGAAACAGTCTCCAAATATCCTGGAAGTTATGATTTGATGCGAACTCACTCTGTCCCTGTTAAGGTGTGCTCAACTCGTTATACGCTATTTCTGCTTAACCCCTTGTAGACCATAAATAATCTACGTTATGCACAGTGCAACCTCTTTCTTTTTAATCTGATGCCTCCACATGCTAATGTAGTTGTATACAGAAAAGGAAAGCCATATATCAGAACAAAACAAGGAGCTTTTTAAGTATTTGTTGACTTAAAGCTTATTCCTGTGATTCGAGTGAGGAACTTATCTTAGCACAAACTTATCTTGTTTTATTACTTTCTCTGATTTGGCTCGACCGCCCAGTCCTCCTCCCCCACCTTTTTTCTCATAGATTCCAATAAATTCTGCCTGATTCTTAACTGTCCTGTTGTCCTCCTCCTTCAGTGGTTGTCCGGTGTTGCTGTCTCTTTCCTGCCTTTGCCACCACCATGGTGGGGGGGACATAACAACGGTGTATCCATATAAATGGCTCACCCTGTACTATAAAATACTCCAGGAACCATAAGGAACCCAGTGGGAGCAGCAGCCCTTGAGGTCAAAATCTCCGTCCGCACGAGTTTGAAGACATTTTTGAGACTCAAAATGTGGTTTTAGTGTCAGGGTTACAATTAGATTATGGTTAAGTCTAGGCATTCATTTTTGATGGTTAGGGTAAGGGAAAGCATTATGTCAATTAGATGTCCCCACAAAGATATGAAAACACGACTCTGTGTGTTACACCTATAATAATCTGGGGATGTAACTTGTGTTTGTGTGTGTGGAGCTGTTCAACAGATGGACAGATCAGTGCTGCATATGTCCTGCCCCCCACCCTTCCACTAGGGACAATGAGAACACATGACACACTGCTGATCTGGGGGTGTACTATTTTCTCTTTAACATATGCACCCCTTTCAGCACTCTTTAATCACAGCAAGGATAATTCAAAGGGTCATTATTGCAATGCATTGCATATTAAAGCTATATTACAGAGAATATTAGGGAATTATGATGTCTATTAAAAGACCTTCGGCTTCTCACAGTTGTGACTGTAAGTTATGGCTCCGTCTGTGGATCCTGTCAGGTTTGGCTGTGTGGCAGGCAGAGTAAGACCCAACTGCAGGACGGGGAGACGAGGTATTAACTCAAAGAGCCAGAACCACGTCTTCCAGCTCATCCGGGGGACACTGAGATGTTCTGCTTCTTGTATCAGCAACTTCATTCTTTCGGTCACTACCCAGAGATCATGACTATAGGTGAGGGCAGGAACATACTTTCTACAGCTTTGCTTTTATGCTCAGCACTGTCATTCAACACTCAACAAATTGGTACATTACCAGTGGAAATGTCTTGGAGCGAGAACAGTAGACTTTTTGACAATAAATGGAGAGTAAGAGGATGCCTGACCAATGGAGAAGTATACTGGCATCAATTTTGAAGACAAAGAGTGATGAGCAGAGCTTTAGCACCAAAGGGATGATTACATTTTTTAGTTATTCCATGAAGACAGGGAAAGAGTTGCTGAAACTAGATTAAGCAGCGACTCTTTCCCCTGCAGATTATTAATAAGTAAGCAGCAGTATGGCTTCATGCTGAGAAAGAGCATTAAAGATGTGATGTTTGCTTTGAGACTGTTGATGGAGAAGTATAGAGAAGGTCTGATGAAGCTTCATTGTGTCTTTGTGGATGTAGAGAAAGCAGATGATAATACAGCATGAATGAATGAGACGTATGTGAGGGTGGTGCAGGACATGTATCGGGACAGTGAGAGCGTGGAGATGTAGACATAATTTTCCCACACAAATTGCCACAAATGTAAATATTCATACATACTGTTGTGTACTTGTTGGAATCTATATTTATATACCTGGCCCTGGTAGGCCAGAATGACTTTTCCACATAAGGCCAGATATGTCTGGATATTTTTTTTTCCTTTAATGAACAAAGGCAACATTAAAATATTGCATTTTTTATTTACTCTGGTGTATAATATCAACACTATAAAAACTATGCAAAAACCTGAGACATCAGGAAGTGGAAATCTTTTTTCATCGCACTGTATGTGTGCGCAGTGAGGTTCACACACACACACAGCAGTGTCTGTGGAAGACTGAGCTGATCCCAGTGTCTGAGAAGGGTGCACAATGTCAGATGATGCAAAGATGGAAATCAGAAAGCAATACCAGAAGAGCCCAGAGTCCCGTGGGAACACAGAGACATCTGCACTGATACAGCCTGAACAAGAATCAGCATGACCTCACACACCTGCAGCACAGCATGGTGGACTTCTCTCTTATATTCTGGCAATTTCACTCTTATTCACATTACTTTTTATATGCTGCCACAATAACTACAGTCTACTGTAAGGAGTCTAGTGTTAGATGAGTTTCTTCCTGCACCACCAGAGTAGGTGTAAGAATCAACAGCAACTGAATAATAACTTTAAGCAGCTGCTTTGCCAACACTAAATACCAAGCCTGCCCTACTTCATGTTTGTTTTGTTTATTCAGATCTTTTTTCTGGATTCACAGCAATAAAGCTGTGGCTTTGAGTTTATTCCTCATCTCACAAATCCTACTTTTCCAAGCACCAAATCCTGGCATTTTTGGAGCCATGTGGCAGGCAGGATGCAGGATCTGGACCCCACAGACTCGAGTTCTGTTCCTGACGAGTTAGCGAAAGCAGAAGCCAAGCTAAAGAAACTTCGGAATATGCTTGATATATGTCAAGGACTTCTATAAAAGGCTGGTGCATTTGGCCTTCCTCAAAAAATGTGTCTTTTCCAAGTGTTTAAGTCAGTTTCCATATGATTTCAAATTCTTTCCATTGGAGATATCATGACATATCCGGGTGCAAATCTTTCTTTATAAAATTTGTTACATGTTTGACTTTCTAGCATATTCTGCAAGGAAGAGTAACATGCTTCTTCTCCACTCCTTCAGCCAGGCAGTTCTCCATCACCATCTCAGACCAACAATTCATCTCAACCGTCACATCTAGCTCCTAGCAGGAGGAATCGTGGTCTCTGGTGGCAGATCAACAGCCCCAGCTTAAACCTGCCTCTCCACCTGAGTCTCTAGAAACTGAGCCCCCCATCCAACAGCCTAGTGTCCCAGTCTACTTCTGTCCAGCTTCTTTGTTGGTGAAGATGTGTGCTAAAGATGATGAGCCTGCCAGCACTGCACTCCCTGCTCCCTCTTCTGGAGGCTTGCTGCTACTGGAGCCAGGCTTCTCCAGAAATCATTTGCTTTTGAGTAGAATTCGCTTTAGTTAACCTCTTTTCTTAAAATAGCGTATCTTGTTGATTAGGCTTTGAGATTACATTTTTGTCTTTTTGGGGTTATAATAAAAGATAATTCTGGAAATTTCATCTGTACCTGTATGTTCTCGGCTGCTTGGTCCTTGATAATTAGTCTCAGAAGTGGAATCAGACAGTTAGAAAGGCACAGCCACCCCCCCATTGTTTGTTTGAGTTTCCTCAATCCTTAACAAACCCTGCAGAGAGGAGGAAGAGGTGTGAATGCAGTCTGAGCAGATCTACAAAGCCAGCAGATGTGCTCAGAGGGCAAACTGATGGGCAACAGGAGAAACATTGAGCTTCTGGATGCTGACAATATCAGACTTAATGTCTCTTCTTGGTTCACATGTATGGAAGCAGGAGGTCAGAGAGGCTAAGCAGGAGGATAATGCAAGGCAAGAACAACAGAAGAATATAAGTGACTACCAGTGTTGGGAAGGTTAGTTTTAACATGTATTCCACAACAGAATACAGAATACATGCTGCAAATGTAGTTTGTAACGTATTACATTAACTTACTCAATGTGAGTAATGTATTCTGAATAAATAAATAAATACAATTGTATTTATATAGCACCTTTCTAGACAGAATGACAAAGTGCTGCACATAAGATAACAAATAATAAAACGGTAAAACAGACAATATAATACTTTGGATTCAGTTTTTTTGGATTCAGATTCAGCTAAGTACTAATAAATGCATGAACTAGTTTTTCAGCGTCACTCTGAGACAGGATATTTCTAAATTTAGAGATGTTGCACAGATGAATGAAGGCAGTCATACATGTTTGTCTGATGTGCTTGCTGTTTCCCATTCTTTCATGAAGGATGGTCCAGGACATCTTGTGCTGATAGAGATCATAAGAGAAACATTGTATTTAGAGAATTCCATACTTGTGGTCATTTCACTCACTGAGGAATCTTTCTAAGGAAATTTGACTATTTGATCACAGCCCATCTTTTATATACAGTTTATGGTTTGCACCCACATTGTACTCATTGCTGATGATCTACAGTAGCTATGCTACACTGAACTACAGGCTCAGCACGAAGCAAATATCTAGAATCCCCTATAAGATGTTTGTGTCTCCGTTCAGCTTATTTACTTTTGTGATCATCTGCCTGCCTGGTGTTTATCTAAAGTAGAGGAAAGTCAAGAGAATGTAAAACCTTGAAAAAGAACCAAATGTGCTTTTTACCCTCAATGGTAACCCTGAGATTTGAAAAGCTTTGAAATATTAAAATGTTATTTAGTTTAAAGTCTTTGCAGCTTTACAGACCTTCTTCTAGCCACTGATTAAGCTCCAGCATTGCTCTTAGTGTGAGTGCATGTTTGTTTTCTAGTGCATGTAACTGTGTGTGTGTGTGTGTGTGTGTGTGTGTGTGTGTGTGTATGCTACACTGAGTTTCACTGAGGGCTCTTGAGACACCAAAATCCTTTCAGGGCCCCAGACTGCTCCACTGTCTCCCTCTCTTTCTCTTTCTATCACATGATGTTTTTCATCTTACAGCTGCTGTTTCTTTTTTCTTCCATCTCCTGGCATCTCGATGCCCTTTCCCCTTTGTCAGCCGCACCAAGACCAAACAACAGTCACCTCCATCTCCCATGGTCTTGAACTTCAAGCACATCATGGCTCTGACAGGCCACACTGAGCAAGCTGCTAATGCTGCTGCTGCCAGGCACGAGAAGCAGCTGATTACATGGAGCAGGATTACGCTTATCTCAGTCAACTGTGCACTGGCCAGTCTGCAGTCTGTTTGCTGTTTTTTTAGACACACAGGATTTGTATAAAATGTAAAGTTTCAATGATCTCTCAATTTTTCTTTCTTTGGCTCTCGGAGGAGGCGGACGCACTTTTTCTCCTCTCCCTTATCTTCCCTGCTTATGTCCTTGTCTAGTCTCGTGGTTTTTTTTGTATTTTTGGCAGGGCGAAGGACACTGTCTCAGCTGAACTACGGACACGCACACACATACATATACTGATACTGATAAGCACTCACCGACGCATCACCCTCCCTACCCCGGATCCAACGCCACCTCCAACGCTTACCTCCCCTCTGATGTGGACATTGGGTCAGTTGGAGGCGCAGTCGAAAGATTGCAGCAGTCCCAGATCAGATGTACACACTGGAACTCTTTCCCATGTTGCTTGTCTGTGTTTATTGTGCTATGGTGTGTTGATATCTGTGCATTCCTGTATTATCCTTCTGTGTTACACATTTCGATGTTTTTTTCCTCGCTACCTAGCCTGACCTGTCTCCCCAATGTGATGTTTGTGTATTGTATGTACGGTCGGCAAGGTCTGTCATCTCGGTTGTGGGCAAAAGACCTGCAACTGACAAATAAAGGCTATCTCATCATCATCTCTCATCATTTATTTAAGGAGAACCTAATAGTAATATCAAGCTACTCATTATAGGAAGTCAGCGCCATTGTGATGTCACGGTACACTGCAAAAACCCACCTCCTTAATACTAGATAAATACACTTATTGTTGTGAAGATTTGCTTAAAACAAGTGAAATTATCTGCCAGTGGGGTAAGTGTTTTTTTCTTACTAAGATTTCTTGAAATAAGAACAATATCTAGATTTAAATAAAGCTAAAAATAAGTCTTTTACACTTATTCCAGGCAACAAATCGAACAATTGAAACTTAAAATAAGCTTTAGCCACTTATTCTAGGCAACAAATAGATAATTAAATCTTAAAATAAGCCTTACACATGTATTCCAGGCAACCAATCACGGCAATTGAAACCTAAAATAAGCTTTAGCCACTTGTTCTAAGCAAAATGTTGAAGAAATTAAATCTAAAAACAGGCATAAAACACTTATTCTAAGGAACAAATCAAGGCAAATAATCTAAAAACTAGTACATTAAATAATTTTAAAGATACACTGCAAAAATTACCCATCTTGAAATAAGTTAAAAAAAATAGATTGTAGTCTAAATCTTCTTAAATTTAGTGAAATAATCTGCCAGTGCAGTAAGAGAATTACACTTGGTAAGAATTCTCAAACTAAGAAAAAATATCTAGGCTTTAGACAAGTGAGAGATATCTTAAAACAAGTTGTGAACTAGCTATTCCAAAAACTCTGTTAATTCAAAAAAGTCAGGCACAGTATACTGTGTACATACCTTTACTGGAAACAAACTCTCCAAACAGTAACAAATACTTCAGTCAATCATAGTACACAAAAATTTAAAGACACATTGTAAGTTTAACTTTGTTATTTTGTGTTCCTTTTAGAACTGCTAAACCAGTTAGCTACTCAACATATAAAACATAACAAAAAGAGCATTTGCAATTTTAAACAGAATTTGCTGAACAGATGTGTTTAAAGGAAAAAGTACTTTGTATTACATTAATAAGAATTTAAAAAAAAAGAATTCAAGTGTAAATTGCAACTTCAAAGCTATCAGGTCCAGACCTTCCAACACAGACCTAAGTTACATCTTGCTCAAACAGCTCTACGTTTCAATAAAAATTTCTACAGCCTGCCATGACTGTTTTGTATGAGCCTGTGGCGTCTTGCTCATGGATATTGTTCTTTAACACTTAAATCTGAATGACAGAAAGAAGCGTTGCCATACATTTAGGGTAGGTGAGTAGTAGTATGCCATAAGATACAGCAAACCTTCTCAAAGGTCATCTGTGGCAAATGTGGTGATAGGAGTGGTTCGAACTGCAATAAGACAACGGGACCCTTCAAAGAGCAGAAAAGGGCTGACGCTGGATCTTCTGTTAGCAAAAAGAAAAACAAAGACAAAATACTACAGGGTGGGGCATTTATATGGATACACCGTAATAACATGGGAATGGTTGGTGATATTAAAGTCCTGTTTGTGGCACATTAGTATATGTGAGGGGGAAAACTCCTCAAGATGGGTGGTGACCATGGTGGCCATTTAGAAGTTGGCCATCTTGGATACAACTTTTTTTTTTTCAATAGGAAGAGGGCCATGTGACACATCAAACCTTTGTTTGATTACATTTGACTACAAGTCTACTGGCTTCTCTCAAAATGTAAAAGAACCCACCCACCACTTTAATCACACTCTAGATCTTGTTTTAACATATGGCATAGAAACTGAACATTTAACAGTGTTTCCTGAAAACCCTCTCCTGTCTGATCATTTCCTGATAACATTTACATTTACAATAATTGATTACGCAGCAGTGGAGAGTGGACTTTATCAAAGTAGATGTCTTTCTGAAAGCGCTGTAACTAAGTTTAAGAATATAATCCAGCCACTGTTATCATCGTCAATGCCCTGTACCAACACAGAGCAGAGCAGCTATCTGAACGCTACCCCAACAGAGGTCGATTATCTTGTTAATAATTTCACCTCCTCACTACGTACGACTCTGGATACTGTAGCTCCAGTGAAAACTAAGGTCTCTAATCAGAAGTACCTGACCCCGTGGTATAATTCTCAAACACGTAGCCTAAAGCAGATGACTCGTAAGCTGGAGAGGAAATGGCGTGTCACAAATTTAGAGGATCATCATTTAGCCTGGAGAAATAGTTTGTTGCTTTATAAGAAAGCCCTCCGCAAAGCCAGAACATCTTACTATTCGTCACTGATTGAAGAAAATAAGAATAACCCCAGGTTTCTCTTCAGCTCTGTAGCCAGGCTGACAAAAAGTCAGAGCTCTGTTGAGCCAACCATCCCTTTAACGTTAACTAGTGATGACTTCATGAACTTCTTCACAAATAAAATTTTTATCATTAGAGAAAAAATGACCAATAATCATCCCACAGATGTAATATTATCTACAGCTACTCTTAGTACCATTGATGTTAAGTTAGACTCTTTTTCTCCAATCGATCTTTCTGAGTTAACTTCAATAATTACTTCCTCCAAACCATCAACGTGTCTTTTAGACCCCATTCCTACAAAACTGCTCAAAGAAGTCCTGCCATTAATTAATTATTCGATCTTAAATATGATCAACCTATCTCTAATAATCGGCTATGTACCACAGGCCTTCAAACTGGCTGTAGTTAAACCTTTACTCAAAAAGCATCTCTAGACCCAGCAGTCTTAGCTAATTATAGGCCAATCTCCAACCTTCCTTTATATCAAACATCCTTGAAAGACTAGTTGTCAAACAGCTAACAGATCATCTGCAGAGGAATGGCTTATTTGAAGAGTTTCAGTCAGGTTTCAGAGCTCATCACAGCACAGAAACAGCTTTAGTGAAGGTTACAAATGATCTTCTTATGGCCTCTGACAGTGGACTCATCTCTGTGCTTGTCCTGCTAGGCCTCAGTGCAGCGTTCGATACTGTTGACCATAATATCCTATTAGAGCGATTAGAACATGCTGTAGGTATTACAGGTATTGCACTGCAGTGGTTTGTATCATATCTATCTAATAGACTCCAGTTTGTGCATGTAAATGGAGAGTCCTCTTCACACACTGAGGTTAATTATGGAGTTCCATAGGGTTCAGTGCTAGGACCAATTCTGTTTACATTATACATGCTTCCCCTAGGCAGCATCATTAGAAGACATAGCATACATTTTCACTGCTATGCAGATGACACCCAGCTCTATCTGTCCATGAAGCCAGATAACACACACCAATGAGTTAAACTGCAGGAATGTCTTAAAGACATAAAGACCTGGATGGCCGCTAACTTTCTGCTTCTTAACTCAGATAAAACTGAGGTCATTGTACTCGGCGCTGAAAAGCTTAGAAATATGGTATCTAACCAGATTCTTACTCTGGATGGCATTACCTTGGCCTCCAGTAACACTGTGAGGAACCTTGGAGTCATTTTTGACCAGGACATGTCCTTCAACGCACATATTAAACAAATATGTAAGACTGCGTTCTCTAAAGTTAGAAATATCCTGTCTCAGAGTGAAAAACTAGTTCATGCATTTATTACTTCCAGGCTGGACGACTGTAATTCATTATTATCAGGAAGTCCTAAAAACTCCCTGAAAAGCCTTCAGCTAATCCAAAATGCTGCAGCAAGAGTCCTGACAGGGACTAGAAAGAGAGAGCATATTTCTCCTGTTTTGGCTTCCTATTAAATCCAGAATTCAAAATCCTGCTCCTCACATACAAGGTCTTAAATAATCAGGCCCCATCTTATCTTAATGACCTTGTAGTACCATATCACCCTATCAGAGCACTTCCCTCTCGCTCTGCAGGCCTACTTGTTGTTCCTAGAGTATTTAAAAGTAGAATGGGAGGCAGAGCCTTCAGTTTTCAGGCCCCTCTTGTGTGGAACCAGCTTCCAGTTTGGATTCAGGAGACAGACACTATCTCTACTTTCAAGATTAGGCTTCAAACTTTCCTTTTTGCTAAAGCATATAGTTAGGGCTGGACCAGGTGACCCTGAATCCTCCCTTAGTTATGCTGCAATAGACGTAGGCTGCCGGGGATTGCCATGATGCATTGAGTTTTTCTTCTTCAGTCACCTTTCTCACTCACTGTGTGTTAATAGACCTCTCTGCATTGAATCATCACTTATTATAAATCTTCGTCTTTTGTGCTTGGTGCATTTGTTTCTCATTAGCATGAACCTACACTTTATAGAACCCTGGTTCTCCTCTCCTCTCATAATCAGATTGTACTCACTGCATTAGTATCATCCTGTCCTCTTTGCTGCTGGATGTTTTGCTACTCATCTGCTAATCTAACCTGCTGATTTACAACCTGAAAAGACATCTTTTGACCTTAGGTTTTAACAAAATCAAAATTGTTAAAGTTGTTTTTTTCTGCGACCTTTTCCTGCATGATGTGACCCTTTTTCATGGCTGTATTACAGTTGTGGTCTTGAGCTAACTTTGCATTAAAGCAAGTAAAGACAGGCCAATTTTCAGTTGCACTTTAGGACTGAGTAAAGGTCAAATCAGGCTGACCAGATTTCTTGAATGTTTGACGATTGGTGGTGGTTCTGTGGTAGTTTCTGTGGTAGTTTTGCTGGTGTGATCATTGTCATGTTGCATGACCCAAATATGGGCCAAGCTTTAGCGGTCAGACAGATGGCCTCGCATTTGTCTCCAGGATACTGGTACGTGCGTACTCAATGACTGTATAGTGTCCTGATCCTGTAGCTGTAAAAAAAAAGCTTGAATCATCACCCTTACATACTTGACAGTTAGTTTGAGGTATTTGTGCTGATGTGCTGTGGTGTTTTTTCTCCAAATGCGGTACTGGGCATTACGGTCAAACATCTCCAATTTGGTTTCGTTTGTAACCTTCGTTTTAACCCTGTTCCAAACAAGCCTCATTCTAATTGTACGCCATTAACCTTAACATTTGACATCCTTTGTAAGGACTCTTTTATTGCAGTTGACATTACACAGTTTGACCTAGCGGTGAATTTGCTGGGACTTTCACTCCTGTGAAGATTGTGAGATTTTATCAGCACAGGTCTACATGCTTCAGATCAGCAAAGTGTGAAAACGTCTGCTTCTACAGAGGTGGTGACACTTCCTGAAGATCAAATGAATTTGATTATTGATGTAAGAACTTTCTTTTTCATGTGGCTGCACGTATATGAGAACTACAGCGAAACCATGTTTGAAACATCAATTTATTTTCTGTGGTGATGGTGACAAAAACAAGGCAACATTATTATAAATGTGATATTGTGATAAATAATTCATATACAAGTAAAAATTAAAAGGATACACAAACACAGGAAACGTACATAAGTTAATCAGCACTACACAAATTGAGATCAGAGGCACGTTGAATATGCAGCGATGTTTCTGTTTCATCTGTCACCCGCTGCTTTCAACTATCTGCATCACAAGTCTGGCACAACTTCAAAACAGGACAGAACTTTGATTCAGCTTTTCTTATCTTTACTGTGTCCCCTCGTCATTTATTTGATCAGATATCACAATCTGTGGAGTACATGGAGTCAACAGAAGAAAAGAGGCTGGATGCATGTTAATGTCCAACACAAGAGAAACAACACAGCTCTGTGGACACATGATGTTAGTGTAGGAAAAGGATCCAGGTAGTGCTGTTGGTGATGCCACACAATTGATGACATGTAAGTGAGGACAGTTGCTCTTGTATTGTGTACACACACACACACACACACACACACACACATGATGTGAATCTGAAGTATGTCTGTTTACATTTCTTTATAATTTTACTGCTTTAGAGGCATCCAGATGTAATTATAAAACATACATAATATGCGCTCTCATTAATGAAACTATCCAACATAATGTACATACTATGGTTATGACTTGGCTCTTTGGAGATTTCCCTTTATTCTTTAATTATTGGAATATTGGCTTGAAAGTAGTTTTTCATCGTGTTCTTTAAAAAGCAACAAAAAATTAAATAATTAAGAAACTAATCAGAAAAATCATTATGCTGGAAACTCATTAGTTGCAGTCAACATTCAACAGCCCCCCACCTCCTCTGCCAAACCACAGAAAATATCTTTGTAATGTAAAATGGCTCAACACCTTTGTTATCTTTAGTAGACACACCCCTACACTCATTTCCAAAACTCTCTGACGCCGTAGTGAAGGTGGGTCAGTTCTCCTGCTGCATGGAGAAATTAAACAGCTGATAATGACTTATTAAGTCATGCTATAAGCTGATAGTATTGGTTTCTTAGCGTTGCATGTGTCTGGCTGTCTGAATCTGTGTTTTTGAGACTCTCATTGATACACTGCAGTTCAGAGCCAGAAACACTCAGCCATGGTGTTGACTGCTTCTTTTCCGACTAACAGTGTTTGGCAGTTAGTCTCTCCTGTTTGTATTCTTTTCCACAGTTCTGTTGTTTTAGGTCATCCTTGGTTACTGATGCACAGTCTTGCTATTGATTTGTCTGACGGTTGTGTTATCAGTTGGAGTAATTTTTCTTTATCTACTTGCTCACAGTAGATAAAGTCACTCTGCTGTTCCACTTGCTTTGAGTGCCGATAAATTTACACTTCCTCACCCAGATCAGTGCACTGTAGCAGGAATCTGTCATGACGTGGGGGACGTCTTGAGCAACACTCAAGCCTCGTCTCTGCTATTCCAGCTTCCTTTTGACTTGCCCAAAGATCTTCTACTCTGCATCCCGCTTCCTCCCAGCCACCTATATAACCTCTGACATCTAAGCAGGAAGCTATGAAAACAGTAGGCGTAATCTGTCCACCTTCCCCTCCATGGAGAAGAAAGATATAACCCTGCATGCCTGTACTGATTATAGGACGGTTTAATCAATACATGTAACTACCCAAGTATTTAAAGAAGTATACACTTTGACTCATTAACTCTGCTTTTGAGCTTCTGCAGGCAGCCGCTGTGTTCACAGAGCTGGATCTGAGAAATGCTTATCGTCCAGAGGTGAATGAAAAACTGCATTTAGTAGACCACTGTCTAACCACTGACTAACCACTGCTACAGCAGTCTTTGAGGTCAATGATGTATCCAAAGACTTTTTGAACCTCTCTGTCTTTGTGTTTTTGAGTCCTCATCCTTTACCATGGTTTCCCCAGTCTGTCAGGACTCTGCTGGTTCCTATGGGGCTTTTTTTGTTGTTGTTTGTGTGTTTTCTGCTCTGTCCCTCCTTTTTCCCTTCTGAGTGTGTGTGACAGACCATACACTGTAAAATCTAATATTGTGTTTAATTAAAAATATTAAGTAGGCTGAACTTAATTTTTTTTATCAATTTGTTATTAGAACTCAATTTAAATAAATTACCAGTACATTTTATGCAAAAACGCTGATAAACTCAATTTATTTGAGTTGTCTTAACTTAGAAAAACTAAGTAAGCTGGAAGTTTCGCTTCTCAGTGCGGAAGGATGAAAGATGTGTTTTGAAAATGCCACGTCACTACCGTCCTCCTCCCTCTCGGATCAGTCCGCATGTTCACGGTGCCAGCATTTGTTATGGAATATGTTGAGCAAACCTGGAGAAGCTTCAGCTCAAGATATTATTGTCATTGCTGTGGATCTTTACCTGATACACTGACTTGGTGAGTAAATGTTTACTCTTATTCAAACTGATTTTGTGGCTTCTCTTAGTTTAGCACCAGGTTTATAATCTTGCTAGCTAGTGTTAGCCTAGCGTTGCTGCTGCCGCTGGGCTCATGTTACTTAAAAATTAACACCACAGCCTTAAAAACCTTACATAAAACTATGTCTGTGAAATTTCCTGTTGATTGTTTGAAATAAAAAAGTGAGATAAGAGCCCAGACAAAATTCTTCGGGAGGTGCAGCCGTTAGGGGTGGGGTGTGGGGTGTATTTTCAATCCATAGCCATAACTAACTAACTATAAATATCATGTTTAACCTGAGTAGCAAAAGACCGCAGGGGGTTGAACACAATATGCCAGGAGTTAGCTGTGCTCGCCGGCTCTATCGAGCCTTGACCTCCCGGTCAGCTATCATGCTGGTGGATAACAGAGCTCTCTGAAAACGTGGAAGCACGTTTGCAAATATGTGTATTTTGATAATTAAGTAGATATTTGAGCATTACACAGCTACATTCTCGGTTGAAAATATCTTAAAAGGTTATTTTGTGACCCAGAAAGGGTAGTCTGGGGAAAAGGAGGATCGCATTTGTCGGCCACGGTTGTCCGAGCCTGTGCGTACTTGTAAGCGCAGCAATGGCGGAGGAGCGCGGCTAAAAAACTTTTAAATATTACTTTTTCTGGGTCACAAAATAAACTTTTAAGATATTTTCAGGTGAGAATGTAGCTGTGTAAAGTTTATCAAGACATCACATATTTGCAAAAAAAAAAAAAGAGAAGAAAAAAAGAAGTAATCTGATTCATTCATTCAATTTATTTTCCATCAAAAGGGGTTCACAGAGTGTGACTTCAACTCTGTTATATTTATATAGTGCAAAATCACAGCAACAGTTACACCAAGATGCTTGGTTACTTGGGTCATAACTGGGATATTTCAACATTCACTGGATCACTGTGACAAATCACCAGAGATTCCTTTCAAAAGTCAATGTTAAGACACCAATTTGGCAATTTGGGGGCACAGTCATTCTCTACACATGTTCAGATGTATCTATGTTTCTATGCATCATACCTGTTATTAACCTCTGTCTCTTTTCCACAGCATGTCTTTATCCTGTCTTCCTTCTCTCACCCCAACCAATCACAGCAGATGGCCCCGCCCCTCCCCAAGCCTGGTTCTGCTGGAGGTTTCTTCCTGTTAAAAGGAAGTTTTTCCTTCCCACTGTCAGAAAAGTGCTGCTCATAGGGGGTCATATGATTGTTGGGTGTCCTCTGTATGTATTATTGTAGGGTCTACCTTACAATATAAAGCACCTTGAGGCGGCTGTTGTTGTGATTTGGCGCTGTATAAATCAAATTGAATTGAAATCTAAAGAATGTCCAAAGCAAGCACCAGATTGGTGAGCTTAAAGACTTACTAGACAAGATGTTAGTAACTGGCAAGAGCATTCATGTCAAAATGTAGCATAGAAACCAGCACAGGGGTAGACTGTCTTCATCCATCACTGTTTTATGTGTTTTCTGCTTTGAAGGCCAGATTGCTGTCTCTGAGGACACATTTGCTCAGCACCTATGGATCAGGGCATGTACACCACAGGGCAAAGCAGGTGCTCTCTCATTACAAAATGTTTCGATTTTGTTACTTTTTTTGTTTATCTGAATAAAATGCTGCTTCATTTGCTGTGTATGGGAGTGAGAGACAACAAAAAGAGATGCTCCCCCAGCCCTTCACTGTTGTCCTCCAGGCAACTGTGTCAATCCTACTAATGAGCCCTGTGTGTATATATGTGCATGTAAGCTGCAGGAAAGATCATGTATCCCTTCAGGCCTGTGCAGTAATCAGGATGTTTCCAACAGAAAATAACACAACAGCACTTAAACGTCCAAAATATATGACCTGGAGGGACATTTAGAGGATGTACCTAAACCCTCAGCTCTTACCTCTGATGTGCAGCTTTCCCAGATTCCCTGCTCCCCATCGCTCTGCTTTAACCTCCTAAGACCCGAACTCTTCCACGGCATGCATTTTTAATTTCTCTTTGATATTTGGGCTGATTGGGACCTGATGAATGTAAAATCAAAGAATAACCAGATTTATTTTTTTTTACCTGATTTTTGTTTTTAAGAAAAATGAGAGCCACATATGAATGGATATTTATAGTGTATAGATATTTGTTTAAAATTTCGATAGAACACTAGCAGTATAATGTCCTTGTATGTGGATATCAGGCCCCTGTAGAGCAAAATGGAGTATTTTGGAGTATTTTGGTCTAAATAATCCACATATGTGGACGCCAGGTCCTAAGAGGTTAGTTTTTTATTTTTTTTCACCTGTCCCGTTTGGTTCTTTTGCCATCAGAATTATTGTCTAAAGGCAAAGAAAGATGCCCAACGGATTTACTTTACCAAATGGACCCTCCTGGCCTTGCCGTATTGGTCTATTTAATTCACCTTTTATTGTTTATTTTATTTTATTTTCACTTGCTACACACGGGACAGACATGACTGGGGGAAAGAAAAGGGAGAAAGAAAGAGGGAAAGAAAAACAGCGAGGAAGAGGAACGGGGATAAAGGGCAAAAACAAAAACCAACAAAACAAACAGACAAAAAATACATCTATCAATCACCTGGATCACCTGTTGAGAAAGAAAAAAGAGAAAACAAGCAAAAAAAAGAGAGCAATATAATAAACAACATCACGATGATATATGTGAATATGACAGTAAATACTAAATATTAAACATTATTGTGCAGCACGTAAGATCGACAGTGCACAGTGTGCTTTGAGGTAGGAGCCAAAAAGGGTGTAGTTTGTGTTTTTGAGCACCCGTGTGTACACCTGTGAGCATGGACGCGCTTGTTTTTAAAAGGTTCCTTCATGTAATGATCTGCTAGAGGGTGTGGGGGGCCATAGGACCCTCCTCCTGGGCATGAAGCAGGTATGGAGGAGATCAAAACTCCAGACATCCAGAGGCCCCCAGAACACAAAAGACCAACAGAGAGGCAGCCGTGCCACTCTCCTGGAAAGAGCTGAGGAGAGCAGCCGCGGAGCAGAAGCCAGGGGGGGCTGCAGTGACGTGCCCGTGAGCTCCACCGGCAGCCAGCTGCGCCAGAGTGACCAAGCCCCAGGCTGAGAGGCCGAGGGCACCCCACCCCCGAAGGGGCCAGAGCGAGCCCTAGGCTCCAGGCCCCGACAAGCAGCCACCAGGAGCAAGCCAGTGTGTACCTGGACGCAATGGGGCCCAGGCCCATCTGGACCGGGACCCAGTTCAGCAGCGCCGCCCAGCCCCACAGAGCCCGGGACAGCCCACCCGACCCCACCACAGAGAAAACTGCACCCACCCCGTCATCCAATCACATTCAACACTACACAAGTCTATAGATACCCAGGCTGAGTTTTTCCTCCACCTCTCCTATAGCTCTCCCCTCCTGCAGAGTGAGTACCTGAAGAGTGGAGACGTAACAACCTCCCCCACCAGTTGAAGAGCCCCTCAGCTGGCTTGATGCACTGGCGGCTCCCCACGCCAGGGCTGAGCCCCCATACACCCACCCTCTCACAACCCCGGCGACACACCAACCAGGACCCAAGCCCCCAAGGTCCAGCCAGGGCCCCAGCCCAGAGACGGAGCACCCCCAGAACCTCACGCCCGCCCCAGACCCACCCAGGGGCAGCCAGGCTACCAGGTCATTAACCCACGTCCGTCAGCACAGACCCTCCACTAGCCCCGCTGTCTGATGGAGGGAGAGAGGTAAGTGACGGAAGTGACGGAGAAGGTATGCGACTCATGTTGTAACTGACGTCAGTCGCCGGAGATTTTGGCAGAAAATTAAAGCGAATGGTAGCTTAGAATTGAACAAATTCCTTTAAGCTTAAATTTTACCAAATACACTTATCAATTGTCTTATAACTAACAACATTTGTCTAAATCATCTCCAACACCCTGGAGAACAACGGGGAGAGTTTAGTTTAGGACGCAGTTTAGTTTATCAGTTAACTTAGACCAAAACTTCTCTCAGATATGCTTAAAAACCTTTCATTTAATTAGAAATCCCAGTCTTCAATTAATTCAATACAAAATACTACATAGAGTGCACTATACAGGTCATCGGATGTTCAAGATGGGCTTTACGTCTACCAACAACTGCTCACACTGTCAAACCAAAACACCGGACAATTATATCCACGCTCTTTGGTTCTGTCCACCAGTTCAGAAGTTTTGGCGCGAGATATGTGAAGACTTATCAAAGTGTCTGAAATGTAACATTCCAACTTCCCCCTTAGTGTGTTTGTTGGGCAGCTTAGATAATATCACTACAGAGAAGAATATAGCCCATATGGTTTTCACTGCCCTATGCATAGCCAAGAAAACAGTCCTCATGAACTGGAAAAATAAAAATAATCTTAATTCTAACCAATATAGAAATTATCTATTAGATTACATTAGTCTTCATAAGCCTCTGCCACCACATCAGATCAATTGCTCTGGGCTCCTTTGATGGCCTGTTAAGGTCTCTGTTGGCTCTTAGGTGATGGTTTGCTCTACTTTAAATTTGAGCAGCAGGAGATGCCAGCTCAGGGCCTGCTGTCATGTAAAACATCCTCTATGATTTCCTAAGTTTGAAATTAATTAATTAATTAAATTAATTAAGTTTGAAATGTAAAATGTGGTATGAGTCTCACAGGGAGAACATTATGGCTGCATGACAGAAGAATAAGAATAACTTTATTGATCCCTTAGAGAAATTCATGTCTGACATAGATTATCTGCTATTTAACTATTAACACTGAGCTCCTTATGGTCCATGCACTCTATTGAGGCAAATAATTTTTAGAGATTACCTGAATATCAGCTGCAGTTATGTTTTCCCATTACCATTTATATGATCATATGTAGCAAGGATCAAATGTGCTTATATTTCCAGGTCGGCGCCCCACTGTTGCAGGTAAGGAGAGACTGAGTGGAACAGCTACCCCCACATTCAGCATTTCACCACAACTACTGGCTCTTGGCCTACCAGTATCTGTTAGCTGTCTCTAGAGTTCCACCAGCCAAATTTGATAGCACATTGCCTGTCTCAGCAGCTTTTGGTGCAGCAACAACAGACCAAGGGAGCTGGGCTGATCTAATGACCTGCAGATATGGGATCAACTATACACACACTAATGCACCATGAGCAATTAGAGGTTCATTATCTTGGCCAAAGCCATGTCAGGATGCAGATCAAACAAAGAATCCAACTACCAGCCTTCCAGAAATATGAACCATATCCTTCTGTCTGTGAAACAGTGGACTGATAAAAACTCTTATTCTTCATACCTGCCTCTTTCAGCAAACCAACTATTCTTGAAGATGAGTCTTTATCTGTTAAAAGAGTTTGTTGTTCGTAGCTGTAAGTCCTTCAGTCATGCAGTTACAAGGGCTACCCCACAGGGTCAGCACAAGTCTCTATTAAAGGAAATAATAATGCAAAATGTATATATTTGTAGAGCACCTGTTTCTTTTTGCAGAATACAAACCAGTTACCCTATCTATAGACAATGTTATTTTGTTAACAGTTAGTAAATGTAACACGACTCTACTCACTGCTCTGACAGCAGCAGACCGAGTGGAGGGGACACAAGCTATGCCTTGCTGAAAGCAAAAGACAAACAATTTCCCAAAATGATTTTGACCTGGTTCTGATGAAAGCTAAAATCTTTCTGACCTTTCTCTCTTTGCCAGAAAACTTTTTGTAGTCATGGCAACCAGATTTATGAGAACTGATGCTACTATACTGTGATGCTGCTGGTTTGATACGCTTATGTGGTCATGTAGTTGACCTGTCAGGGATTCAGTAAGACTGCTGTGGATGGCTTAAGTTATCAAATTGTATTTGAATCAGATTTGTTTGGCTCAGGTAAGTTTCTGGGGGAAAGTCCACCATCTGTACTGTGGCGTAATAATAACTTACTCCTATTCATTTTATTTAAGATCTTAGTTATGAAAAAATGCTGCTGAGCTTATGGAGCTCACAGCGCCACCGTCCTGTCCTGTCGGTGGCGCTGTCACTTGGTGTTCGCTCGCTCTGTGGTATAGTATCGCTTCCTGTTCCTGCTCAAACACAGTGGTGTTTCTGAGTAGCTTATTTGCTTAGCAGTTTAATTAACAACTTTTAAATACATTCTTTTTTTTCCACAGTATAATCTTCACGTGCTTCATCCGAAGCACACTTTCTGTGTACTCACTACCTAATTTATAGCCAAAGTATTCACTCACTGTCTCTGTACTGTTTCGCTAGCTTAGCTCGTAGCCGACCTGTTAGCACCATGGCTACTTCACCTGTCCCTTCTGCACTTTCTTGCTCATTGTGTCAGATGTTTAGTTACTCCTCGGCCTCCTTTAGCAGTAATGATATCTGTAACAAATGTAGCATATTTGCAGCTCTGGAGGCCAGGATTACTGATCTGGAGACTCGGCTTTGCACCCTGCTATCACCCTTAGCTAGCCAGGCCCCTGTAGCTGGTGCAGCCGAAGATAGCGTAGGCCCCGCTAGCTGTTCCCCGGCAAATCCCAAGCAGCTGCGGAAAGAAGGCGGCTGGGTAACGGTGAGGAGGAAGCATAGTCCTAAACAGAAGCCCCAGGTACACCACCAACCCGTTCATGTGTCTAACCGTTTTTCCCCACTCGGTGACACACCCGCTGGGGGTCAAACTCTGGTAATTGGTGATTCTGTTCTCAGACATGTGAAGCTAGAGACACCGGCAACCATAGTCAATTGTCTTCCAGGGGCCAGAGCAGGCGACATTGAAGGAAATTTAAAACTGCTGGCTAAGGGTAAACGTAAATTCAGTAAAATCATAATTCACGTCGGCAGTAATGACACCCGGTTACGCCAATCGGAGGTCACTAAAATCAATATTGAATCGGTGTGTAACTTTGCTAAAACAATGTCGGACTCTGTAGTTTTCTCTGGTCCCCTCCCCAATCAGACCAGGAGTGACATGTTTAGCCGCATGTTCTCCTTAAATTGCTGGCTGTCTGAGTGGTGTCCCAGAAATGATGTGGGCTTCATAGATAATTGGCAAACCTTCTGGAGGAAACCTGGTCTTGTTAGGAGAGATGGCATCCATCCCACTTTGGATGGAGCAGCTCTCATTTCTAGAAATATCAACAAATTTATTAAACCCCTCAAAACATGACTATCCAGAGTTGGGACCAGGAAGCAGAGTTGCAGTCTTACACGCCTCTCTGCAGCTTCTCTCCTCCTGCTACCCCCCCAAAAACCCATCTCCATAGAGACTGTGTCTGCTTCCAAAAAGACAAAAAACAAACTAAAAACCAGCAACAAACAACTTAAACATTTACAAAGAAAGAACAATACAGTATCCACATCTGAACCAAAGAGTAAAACAGTGAAATGTGGATTATTAAATATTAGGTCTCTCTCCTCCAAGTCTCTGTTAGTACATGACTTAATAATTGATCAACAAATTGATCTACTCTGCCTTACAGAAACCTGGTTGCAGCAGGATGATTATGTTAGTTTAAATGAATCAACACCCCCGAGTCATTCTAACTACCAGAAATCTCAAAGCACAGGTCGAGGGGGCGGTGTGGCAGCAATTTTTCACACCAGTCTATTAATTAATGAAAGACCAAGACAGACTTTTAATTCATTTGAAAGCCTGATGCTTAACATTGTCCACCCCAGCTGTGAAACTCAGAAACCAGTCTTACTTGTTATCATCTATCGTCCACCTGGGCCTTACACAGAGTTTCTGTCTGATTTCTCAGACTTTATATCTAATTTAGTTCTGAGCTCAGATAAAATAATTATTGTGGGTGATTTTAACATCCATGTTGATGCTAAAAATGACAGCCTCAACATGGCATTTAATCTGTTGTTAGACTCAATTGGTTTCTCTCAAAATGTAAAAGAACCCACCCACCACTTTAATCACACTCTAGATCTTGTTTTAACATATGGCATAGAAACTGAACATTTAACAGTGTTTCCTGAAAACCCTCTCCTGTCTGATCATTTCTTGATAACATTTACATTTACAATAATTGATTACGCAGCAGTGGAGAGTGGACTTTATCAAAGTAGATGTCTTTCTGAAAGCGCTGTAACTAAGTTTAAGAATATAATCCAGCCACTGTTATCATCGTCAATGCCCTGTACCAACACAGAGCAGAGCAGCTATCTGAACGCTACCCCAACAGAGGTCGATTATCTTGTTAATAATTTCACCTCCTCACTACGTACGACTCTGGATACTGTAGCTCCGGTGAAAACTAAGGTCTCTAATCAGAAGTACCTGACACCGTGGTATAATTCTCAAACACGTACCCTAAAGCAGATGACTCGTAATCTGGAGAGGAAATGGCGTGTCACAAATTTAGTGGATCATCATTTAGCCTGGAGAAATAGTTTGTTGCTTTATAAGAAAGCCCTCCGCAAAGCCAGAACAGCTTACTACTCATCACTGATTGAAGAAAATAAGAACAACCCCAGGTTTCTCTTCAGCACTGTAGCCAGGCTGACAAAAAGTCAGAGCTCTTTTGAGCCAACCATCCCTTTAACGTTAACTAGTGATGACTTCATGAACTTCTTCACAAATAAAATTTTTATCATTAGAGAAAAAATTACCAATAATCATCCCACAGATGTAATATTATCTACAGCTACTCTTAGTTCCATTAATGTTAAGTTAGACTCTTTTTCTCCAATCGATCTTTCTGAGTTAACTTCAATAATTACTTCCTCCAAACCATCAACGTGTCTTTTAGACCCCATTCCTACAAAACTGCTCAAAGAAGTCCGGCCATTGATTAATTCTTTGATCTTATATATGATCAACCTATCTCTAATAATCGGCTATGTACCACAGGCCTTCAAGGTGGCTGCAGTTAAACCTTTACTCAAAAAGCCATCTCTAGACCCAGCAGTCTTAGCTAATTATAGGCCAATCTCCAACCTTCCTTTCATATCAAAAATCCTTGAAAGAGTAGTTGTCAAACAGCTAACAGATCATCTGCAGAGGAATGGTTTATTTGAAGAGTTTCAGTCAGGTTTCAGAGTTCATCACAGCACAGAAACAGCTTTAGTGAAGGTTACAAATGATCTTCTTATGGCCTCTGACAGTGGACTCATCTCTGTGCTTGTCCTTCAATTCAATTCAATTCAATTCAATTCAATTCAATTTATTTATATAGCGCCAAATCACAACAAATGTCGCCTCAAGGCGCTTCATAGATACAGAGAAAAGCCCAACAATCATATGACCCCCTATGAGCAAGCACTTTGGCGACAGTGGGAAGGAAAAACTCCCTTTTAACAGGAAGAAACCTCCGGCAGAACCAGGCTCAGGGAGGGGCGGCCATCTGCTGCGACCGGTTGGGGTGAGAGAAGGAAGACAGGATAAAAGACATGCTGTGGAAACCTTAGTGACCTCTTGACCTTAGTGCAGCATTCGATACTGTTGAACATAATATCCTGTTAGAGCGATTAGAACATGCTGTAGGTATTACAGGTATTGCACTGCAGTGGTTTGTATCATATCTATCTAATAGACTCCAATTTGTGCATGTAAATGGAGAGTCCTCTTCACACACTGAGGTTAATTATGGAGTTCCACAGGGTTCAGTGCTAGGACCAATTCTGTTTACATTATACATGCTTCCCCTAGGCAGCATCATTAGAAGACATAGCATACATTTTCACTGCTATGCAGATGACACCCAGCTCTATCTGTCCATAAAGCCAGATAACACACACCAATTAGTTAAACTGCAGGAATGTCTTAAAGACATAAAGACTTGGATGGCCACTAACTTTCTGCTTCTTAACTCAGATAAAACTGAGGTCATTGTACTCGGCGCTGAAAAGCTTAGAAATATGGTATCTAACCAGATTCTTACTCTGGATGGCATTACCTTGGCCTCCAGTAACACTGTGAGGAACCTTGGAGTCATTTTTGACCAGGATATGTCCTTCAACGCACATATTAAACAAATATGTAAGACTGCGTTCTTCCATTTGCGCAACATCTCTAAAATTAGAAATATCCTGTCTCAGAGTGATGCTGAAAAACTAGTTCATGCATTTATTACTTCCAGGCTGGACTACTGCAATTCATTATTATCAGGATGTCCAAAAAATTCACTGAAAAGCCTTCAGTTAATCCAAAATGCTGCAGCAAGAGTACTGACAGGGACTAGAAAGAGAGAGCATATTTCTCCTGTTTTGGCTTCCCTTCATTGGCTTCCTGTTAAATCCAGAATTGAATTCAAAATCCTGCTCCTCACATACAAGGTCTTAAATAATCAGGCCCCATCTTATCTTAATGACCTTGTAGTACCATATTACCCTATTAGAGCACTTCGCTCCCGCTCTGCAGGCCTACTTGTTGTTCCTAGAGTATTTAAAAGTAGAATGGGAGGGAGAGCCTTCAGTTTTCAGGCCCCTCTTCTGTGGAACCAGCTTACAGTTTGGATTCGGGAGACAGACACTATCTCTACTTTTAAGATTAGGCTTAAAACTTTCCTTTTTGCTAAAGCATATAGTTAGGGCTGGACCAGGTGACCCTGAATCCTCCCTTAGTTATGCTGCAATAGATGTAGGCTGCCGGGGGATTCCCATGATGCATTGAGTTTTTCCTTTCCAGTCACCTTTCTCACTCACTATGTGTTAATAGACCTCTCTGTATTGAATCGTATCTGTTATTAATCTCTGTCTCTCTTCCACAGCATGTCTTTTATCCTGTCTTCCTTCTCTCACCCCAACCGGTCACAGCAGATGGCCGCCCCTCCCTGAGCCTGGTTCTGCCGGAGGTTTCTTCCTGTTAAAAGGGAGTTTTTCCTTCCCACTGTCGCCAAAGTGCTTGCTCATAGGGGGTCATATGATTGTTGGGCTTTTCTCTGTATCTATGAAGCGCCTTGAGGCGACATTTGTTGTGATTTGGCGCTATATAAATAAAATTGAATTGAATTTAATTTAATTAAATGACCTTCATCACCCAGAAGACAACCACAACAGAGTCTGTGTCCTTAAGTTGATCTTAAAGGTGATCAGAGTCTGATCGCCTTGAACTGAAATCTTGACAGAGACTGGGTCTTAAAACGTTATGACACAGTCTCTGTCAAGATTTCACTCAGATACAGTCATAGTTAGGTTTCACACAGTTTAACACCAAATGACAACAACAGCTGCCTCAAGTCTGTATATTTTAAGGTAAAGACTCTGCAATAATACAGGGCAAGATTCTTACGTTACACCTGATGGATCCACCAAAATGTCAGTGTGTAAATGTTAGGTGAACAGCACAAGTGTTAATGAGGACTGTAGTACTACAGCACTTAGGAGGGTGCTAAATACCGTACCACTGTACAAAGACAATACACAGCACACGCCAAAGAAAGTAAGAGGAATACTTGTAGAGCCTGTGGGTGCAGGAGCCACACGCTGAGAACCGGAAAAGTTAAACAGGTTTAACGTTTGTCACAGTCGGTGATATGTGGTAAGGTATTGCAAGCAGTCCTTGACAACATACACACTCAGTGTCTCTTAGGCTTACTGGTTTCTGGATTTGCATAGAGGTCTGCACAGCAACAATGATTAATGCAGGACAAGATGAACAGACTGAACCGAGCACGTTACCTGGCTGACGCAACAATCTGGCAATGACTGATGTCTGCTACAGTCTATCATAGCTTTTATGGTTGTGCATTTAAACACTAAAATCTGTTTAAAAACTGGTTTTCTATGGTGATGATGTACACAACAACCAACTTAATTTGTGCTTTAATAAAAATGTATTTAAAAGTAAATTTTGCCCTCATCAGCGGTAAAAGTTATTCAGCTGTGGTAATGGTCTGTAGACCATTTACAAAGAAAACACCAGGGTGTATTCACCCTTATCTCACTGGGGCACCAGTGGTGGCCAATTCTAGTATTCTATGACAACTGTCAATCCAGATCCACGGTGCCAGGCAGTGAGCACTAGAGGACGTCTGTTGAAGTCTGTTCTGATTGTCTGGCCAGAGACATTCACACCAGTGGCCTGCTGGAGGTCATTTTGTAGCTCTGGGAGTGGTCATCCTGTTTCTCCTTGGACAAATTAGTCCACCAATCCTGGTGATGGATAAAGGCCCTTCTATGTACAGCTCTCCTAGAGTAACTGCCTGTCTCCTGGAAACGTCTCCATACTCTTGAGACTGTGCTGTGAGACTTGCAAACCTTCTGTCACTGGTACATAATGTTGTGACTTGCTGGAGGAGGTGGACTAGCTGTGCACCCTCTGTATGGTCCTGGTATTGTCTCATGTTACCAGCAGGTACACATTTCTCAGAGGAATTCTAGCCAAATGCAAAAAAAGTAGAAAACAGTCAACAAGTAAACCTGTAAAACCATTCCTGTTCTGGGGGTTGTCTCTTTGTTGCCCCTCTAGTGCATGTGATGTTAACCTCATTAAAACTAAAGCAGCTGTATCTGATTGATAACCTCCTCTGCTGCTTAAATGACCAGATCAATATCCAAGCAGTTTAACTGACTTGATGCTACGCTCTGATTAAAACATGCTCCTTTCATTTGTATTTATTTTTTGAGCAGTATGTAAAAGCTTCTTGACCTCTGATAGCTCATTATCATCTATGTCCACAGAGATGTGCACCAGGTCTTACTGTTCATTAAGCAGCTGTCATGTGTTAATGTTAGAAAATCAATAAAATTTATATATTAACTGTAATCCTGTTTTGTAAATGTTTGAAAGATATACAGGTCGGTGTGCTGCTGTACACATGTATGCAAATAAGTATGTTTTTGCATCATTTCTAGTTTGTGAGTGTGCGTGGGCATGTGATCGTCTCAGATCTCAGTGGTGTCAGCAGCAGATGAGGGGGAGACGCTTTGTGGCAGTCTGTCATAATGAAGTCAGATCTGATCAAAACATCTCTCCTGAAGCTGCAATTTACTCTATATGTTTGTCTCAAACTACTTCAGCACCAAAACTTTGAGTGTTCAACATTACACTACCAGTCAAAAGTTTTAGAACAACCCAGTTTTTCCAGTTATTTATTGCAATTCAAGTCGTTCCAGTCCAATGAACAGCTTGTAATGGTAAAAAGGGAGGTGGTGAACTGCGAGAGGTTAAAAAGAAGCTAAGGTTACCCAAAACTAAAAAAAAAAAAATTACACGTCAGAATTCTACAAAAAGGCCGTTTTCACAAAATTGGTTAACAATTTAAAAAAATCATTTAAACAATGTTCTGCAGGAATTGAGGCTGATCAAGCCTTGAAGGCTGGTGCTACTAATTCCTGCTTCTGCAACAGTTATGGAAGAACTCTGAAGAACATTTGATTTGTGAAAGAATTCACGGAAGTGTTCAGCTGTTCTTTCTGCCAGAGGAGGCGACTGTGATGAGTCAAAGGTTAAAATTCATTTGGTCTATAAACTGATTCTATGATTTCTGTTTTAATTCCAGTTGCTTGTTGGTACTATGCTTTCATTTCAGAGTGCATTGAGACATTAAACTGCATAATTTTCAATACAAACTGAACTACAGCATTACCAGCATTTCAGTGAAGAATGGGTTTCAGTGCTGTGGACTCACAGATAATTGAGACAATCTTCTGTTCCACACATCAAATAACACTGAACGCTGGTCAAAGAAAGGCTCATTTCACTGACGCCCATGTGAAAATAAAACAGGACCAAATATTTCTGATGATGACAGATCAATTTGTCCCAAAGCTATAACAGCTCATATAAAGACTGGAACGTTATGGTGTCAGAGGGGTAGCTTTAGATTGGGTCCGGAGTTATTTAGGTGACAGGAAGCCTAAATAACTCCGGAAATTAAATGTTAAATATTTAAAATATTAAATGTTTGTGAAATTAAATGGTGGTTGCTCCTTATGTATGGACAGTGCTTGTGGTGTACCCCAAGGGTCAGTTTTGGGTCCAAAATTCTTCAACTTGTACATTGACGACATCTGTAAAGTGTCCAAAGTATTAAAAATGTTTCTCTTTGCTGACGATACAAACATTTTTTGCTCTGGTGATGATCTGCAGAATTTATTGGAGGATATGACTAATGAAATAAGTAAAGTGAAGTTCTGGCTTGATAAAAACAAATTATCATTAAATTTGAATAAATCTAAACTTATGTTATTTGGAAATAGTGGTTTAAATACAAATGCAAAGATTCAATTAAATGGTGTTGATATTGAAAGAGTCAGTGAAAATACATTTCTGGGGGTAATAACAGATGAAAAACTTAACTGAGAGCTCATGTAAGATATATTCATGCCAAAGTATCACGAAGCATTGCAACACTAAACCAGGCAAAGCAGGTATTCGACAGAACATCACTTCATATTCTCTACTGTTCACTGGTTTCACCATACTTAAGCTATTTTGCAGAGGTCTGGGGCAACAACTATAAAATCACATTACATTCACTTTTTACTCTTCAAAAAAAAAAGAAATTCGAATCATCCACAGTGCAGCTTACAGGAACATACAAACTCACTATTTTTGCAGTCTGAAATATTGAAAATTGACGATCTAGTGAAATTCCAAACAGCACAAATTCTATTCAAAGCAAAAAATAAAGAACTGCCAGGAAATATTCAGAGTATGTTTTTTTGAAAGAAGGAAGTTATAATTTAAGGGGTTTTTGTAACTTCAAAACAGGGAACTACAAGAAAAGGCTTTTGTGTTTCTGTTCATGGAGTGAAACTGTGGAACAGTCTGAATATGGAGTTAAAGCAACATCCAAACACAAAACAGTTTAAAAAGAGTTATAAAAATATGATCTTCTTGAACTATAAAGAAAAGGAAAATATTGAAATTAAGTGAATGTCTCTATTTAAAAAAAAAAAACCCATGATGTGATATTATAGTATATAGTATATCAGACATCTGTTCACTATTTTTATTACAAATTATATCAGTAAGGAAGCTGACTAAATATTAACTGATAATTTATGGCAAAGGGGTGGGATTAAATAAGTGTTTACTTCTTCCCTTTCAACATGTAAATTAATCAGAACGGTAGCTATATTGAAATGTATTGAATTTTTATGTATAGTATTTTTTTTTCCCTCTTATTTTCTTTTCTAAATGTACCTGTATATTGTTTACATGTTTGACATAAATTACCAATCAATCAATCAAGATATAAAAATATACTGCTTTTTATTGATAGTTACAGAAACCTTACAGCCATTTTGAGATCAATGTTGAATCAGGTCTTGGTTGTGACTGGCCCACTCAAAGACAGCGTGGGCCCCCACTCCTGTGTTATCTTGGCTGTGTTCTTGGGCGCATGGTGCTTTTCCGTCCCTGGTCAGCAGGCCAGCTCTAGAAAGAGTCCCAGAGGATCCAAACTGCTTCCATTTATGGGTGACGGAGGTCACTGTGCTCATTTAGAGCTTCAATACTGCAGAAATGTTTGTGTACTCTTCCCCAGATCTGTGCCTCAATCCTGTGTCAGAGGTCTACAGATAGTTCCTGGACTTCATGGCTTGGTTTATACATGCACTGTCAACTATGGGGTTAGCGTTGTGGCCTTCCAAATCATCATCCATACCTCAGTGAAGTTGTAGAAACTTTGCTGTAGTACTGGAAAAAAATTCTTGCAAAATGATTTTAAAAAGTTCAAACACACAAGCACGTATAAAGCTTTTTTTAAACTTTCAAATAATGTAATAATTAAATTAAGAATTTCTCTGGCAGGGCCCAACTGTCTGTTTTCTTTTGTACCAGCATTTAGCTCTGTGAGCATTTATTACCAACACATTAGCATAAAATGATCTTTTACATTGTCATTCCTTTTCTCTCTCTCGACTAACGGCCCTAACACCTACATCTGAAGCTCTTCTCCATCAAAAGTTTGCCAGAAGTTTGTAAAGCATTTCCTGAGCAGCTGTCCTTCAAGCTATCAGCCTCCTACATCACACACCGTGCAAGACTGAATGAGCACAGAACACAGTGATGAAATGGACTGAGGCGTCAGCGCATCTGAATGTGCTCTGATCTTAATGCTGAGTCCAAATCAGAATCACTAAACATTTTCCATATCACCTTTGAAAAAAACAACAAAAGCAAGAAAATATAAAACTGAGCTTCTTGAACTTTATGAACACAAACAGCGAATGCTTTGCCTGCTCCAGGCAAAGCATTCGCTGCTTGCAGGTGGAAGCCTTCTATCTGTGGGCCCATGCTCTGGCCTCCAGCTAAAGCACGGAAGGTGATTTTCTGATGAATTTTGAAAGAGTTTCACAAGGAGCCTCAAGCAGCAGAAAGTGCTCTCAACTCATGGAAGAACACTTTATGCTTCAAGTTAGAAAGTGTGAAATCTAGCAGGAAGATACAAGGTTTCCCTCTGATGCTGAAGAGTTTTAATGGACCAACACACCCACAGCACTCTATTATTTACGCCACAACATTGACTAAATGTAACTCCATCTCTGTCCCAGTAAAGTTGCAGGACTCTCTCTCTCTCTCTGTGTGTGCGTGTGTGTGTCTGCCTTCATTCCCATTGTGCAGTTATCTGTCTATTGATTTATGCATCTACCATGTTTAAGAGCAGAACGCTGTGAGGACACTGGACCAATAGAAAAGGTCTCATAACTGTGTGTGTGTGTGTGTGTGTGCAAGCACCCCAGTAACATATATCATTTAATACTTCAATAAATATTTATTTCACAGTGGGTTGTGAATTCATAATTCATAGGCTGTCATGTCCTCTTGTGTATGATGGAATTTCTCTTGTGTAATGCTTCAGACTTGATTTCAGCTTGAAGAAGTGAAGTGAGCAAAGACTGCATTGGTGTGACCAACAGTACAGACGACGGCATGCTTATATTCCCACAGTTCTGCTGAACGTTCTCGGTCAGGCGCCAATAAGACAATATTGGGAGCAACAACACCATGAATTCCAAAGAACACACCAGACAGGTCAGGGATAAAGTTGTTGAGACGTTTAAAGCAGGCTTAGGCTACAAAAAGATTTGCCAAGCCTTGAACATCCCAAGGAGCACTGTTCAAGCCATCATTCAGAAATGGAAGGAGTATGGCACAACTGTAAACCTACCAAGACAAGGCCGTCCACCTAAACTCACAGGCCGAACAAGGAGAGCGCTGATCAGAAATGCAGCCAAGAGGCCCGTGGTGACTCTGGACGAGCTGCAGAGATCTACAGCTCAGGTGGGGGAATCTGTCCATAGGACAACTATTAGTCGTGCACTGCACAAAGTTGGCCTTTATGGAAGAGTGGCAAGAAGAAAGCCATTGTTAACAGAAAACTATAAGACGTCCCGTTTGTAGTTTGCCACAAGCCATGTGGGGGACACAGCAAACATGTGGGGGACACAGCAAACATGTGGGGGACACAGCAAACATGTGGGGGACACAGCAAACATGTGGGGGACACAGCAAACATGTGGGGGACACAGCAAACATGTGGAAGAAGCTGCTCTGGTCAGATGAGACCAAAATGCAAAACGCTATGTGTGGAAAACTAACACTGCACATCACTCTGAACACACCATCCCCACTGTCAGATATGGTGGTGGCAGCATCGTGCTCTGGGGGTGCTTCTCTTCAGCAGGGACAGGGAAGCTGGTCAGAGTTGATGGGAAGATGGATGGAGCCAAATACAGGGCAATCTTGGAAGAAAACCTCTTGGAGTCTGCAGAAGACTTGAGACTGGGGCGGAGATTCAGCTTCCAATAAATTGATTCATGTTTGTGGCTGTAATGTGACAAAATGTGGGAAAGTTCAAGGGGGCCAAATACTTTTGCAAGCGACTGTAGCTGTTATCATCTTTTCCCATTTGGATGGCACACTGTTCCAGATTTTCCAGTGACTTCATTTGACTGCCTCAGCCACAGATGATAACCGGAGATGCAGGGAGCCTGTAGAAAACATGTCTTCCACCCTCTATACTGCCTATAGAAGCAGTATAAAAAGAACATCTAAAATGAGTTTGACATTGGAAAGATGTCAACATATAAGGCTACCTTCACACTGCAGGTCTTAATGCCCAATTCCGTTTTTTTGATCAAATCCGATTTTTTGTGTCTGGTTGTTCACACTACAAATAAAATGTGACAGCAAATGTGCTCAAGTGTGAACGGTTCACGGCCCTCAAAGTGGCCTGCATGTGCAATAGAAGACGTCACACACAACACGCTCTGTTTATGGAAGTAAAAATGGCGGCAACAGAGCTAGTAGGTGTTGTTGCAGCAGTCTATCAATTTCTGCACAGTCGTAACTGACAGAATTTTGACAAGTTAATTAGAGAAAGAAGGACACTGAGAAAAAAGAGAGCCCATGCTTTAAAAATGGCCTTGTTTGGAGCAGTGGTTGCTACCTGCGTGCAGAGGTATATATGGACACAGAGTCGTTTAGCTTGAATGAAGTGTCTCCCCATATGCTAATCAAGTCCAAAACCTCAGTTTCTGTCCATTGACTCGCTCCGTCTCCAGTTTCCGCTGCCATGCTTTCTCATTTATCTTCTCCGGCGCTGATAATCGGCGTCTGTCTTGTGTCAGTGACGTAAAACACGGATTTATTGCAACAAGACCATTCAAACAGCAATCGCTTTCTAAAACATTGGATATGTATCAGATTCAGTACCACATATGAAAGTGACCCAGATCGGATTTGAAAATATCGGATTTGTGCTGTTCACACTGTCACACCATGATCGGATATGGGTCGCATAGGGTCAAAAAAGTCGGATTTGAAGCGCTTTCACCTGCAGTGTGAACGTAGCCTAGGAGACCCATAGAGGGAGGTCCTACGGACGTCACAGTAAACTTCACAACATTCAGTAGAAGTTGACAAAAATATGTTGCCTGCTGTTACAAAACAACCAAATCCAACATTCAGAAATGACACATGAAAGACTCAGTGGGCAGCTAAGCTTCAGCATGCAAAACACACACCTAGGGGGGCGCAGAGCCATTGCAGGGGGGGTGTGGTATGAAAAGGGGAAAAAAAAAACCAAAAAACAACGCTTGGACACTGCTAGCACGGGCGCCCACAGAAACGCAAAGCAGGAGATGAAGCATCGCTGAATATGTTTCCAAACCAACTTCATTCTGAGCCAAAGACTAGAAAATATGGTGAAGCAAATCTTCCCTTTGGCTTCACCTGCACAAGTGCTGAGGTAGGTCTCCCTGCAGGGTTGGTCTTTCCTGCGTCTGGAGCAGCGCTGGGCTGTTCAAATCACGGACAAACAGGATCCCACATTCTTGATTTTTAGGACAAACACTTGTTGTAATGACTAACTACTCCTGACATGTTGGAGATGTTTGCTCTTTATACAGTAAAGTTACAGCGGGATACAAATAACATCAGGCTGATCCTGCCATGATTTGTTCCCCCGGTTCAAATCACGACAAACAGGATCCAACAGCTGTTTATGTTTTTAAACCCATTTTGCACAGAGAGGCATTTTTTGAAAAATGTATTGACAGCAATGTTGAATATTATTACACAGGAACTACATGTAAAATAATCACATCGTGATGCCTCTGCCTTTGTAAATGGAGGGACACTAACTGCGTGTAAAACCTGCAGACAGTCAGATTAACAGTATTTTGTCTCTATCTGCCATTCTGCAATTCATCTCATGTAAACAATAACATGGCGCACAGCGTGACGTGAAAAAGGCACATACCTTTGACGTTGTGTGACAAACTCTGTATTCCTCGTCCACACGTAAACGTAAAAAATCTCAGTTTTCAGTGATTCGAAACGCCGCTTACGTGTGGACGAAACAGCTGCGTTTTCACAAATACCCGTGTAGGTGTGAACGTAGCATAAAAGAGTTAGTAGTGTAATTTCTTACTACCTGTAATTTATTGCAGATTACTTGTATTTGCTTAATTGTTTACTAAATGTTTGAGGTGTGAAATAAACCGCAATGGAGCAAAATATGGGTGTGTGTGGTTGGAGGATGTGCGCGTGCGTGTGCGTGCATGTGCGCCCGCGGGGAGGGGGACAGACAGACATTTTTCTTGTAAAACAAAGGGGGACCTTGCAAAAAAAAGTTTGGGAACCACTGTACTAGCTACTACTACTAACAGACGTACTTCTGCTGCTCTGACACTTTCAGCTACATCCAGCCACGGTTTGACTTGTAAATCATCATCATACATTGCTCTTGAGATTTTTCACTCATCCATCTTACACTTCATTAAGAAGAAAAAAGGAAACAAAAACTGAGCATTACTGTGTGATGGGATGATGTTCTGATGCTGTGCGGACAGCAGGACGTCTCCTCTTAGCCTGCGGTAGGCACACACTCTTTCTGATAACACAGAGTGTGACTCTGCAGTTGTATTATCTGATCTATTATCTTTTTGTAGTTCAGCCTCATCAACTCTCCCATTGCCTTCTGGGAACTGGTGTCCAAACAACACTCATCATTATCATGTTGGAGTTGTGCTGTCTGAGTTAGTGATGTGTGTTGTTTGTGTGATCACTACTGTAAGTCATGACCCATGCTGTGTGCTCCAAGTCATTTGTTAGAATAACAGATGGCTGTAATGTACAGTGAGAACATTATGGAGGCCATCATTATTCACAGGGAGCAGATTAATGCCACTGTGTGCTGGCAGACCTAATGAACAGTGGGCAGAGAAGCATTCAGATCCTAAAACAAAGAGATTCAGCCTGAGGACCTCGAATGAATTAACAAAGGAAAGGGAAGTGAAAGATGCCAAAGAATCGTATAAGCCGCCCTCGCTGATTTCCCCCGAAAAACATCACTGAAAGAGCCTCCGATTTATCCGCCAAAAAGTCTGAAATAATTACAAGCTCAGGATCAGAGGCAGAGCTTTCCTCCAAGCTTCTTTTTTCAGCCTTCAGCTCGCTTCATTCTCTGCTTTGATTTTTGAACCAATTAAACTGAGACAAGTGCGAGCTTTTGCCAAGCAGCATTCAGGGGAGAGAGGCAACAAGAGTCACTGAGCAAGTATTGAAATCCGTGGATCACATTGAAACTCCATCCCACTTGTTTGATATTTTGACAGCAGTGGATTGGCCAATGGTGTGTATATGTGCATTATTTATTAGCAGTGTTTGTGCCAGCAGCAGCCACACAGTCAAAGTGACACCGGCTGAGAAAACCACGGCTCAATCTAACACTGTGTGGGCCTTACTCTGCCCCACTTACTCAAATGATGGACCCTCATTTCCACCTGCAGTTGCCATGGTGATAAAAATGTACTTTTATGAGAAGATGATTTGATGAGTTTCTCCACTTTGGTTTTTAGATGTTAAACATTATCTTTGCTGTTTTATTTCTCTCTTTCTTCTTGTCCAGAAACAGGACCACTGTTAGTCAGGTCAAGTGGCTTTATTGTCAATCCAACCATGTGCAGTGGTACAGTACACAGTGAAACGAGGTCCCTCTGTGACCATAGTGCTACATATGACAGACAATCAACACAGGACAACATGAAGAGCAATGTGCAAAAATTGCAAAACAAAGACAGCACAATAGAAATGTTAGATGTAACAAACATGATCTCTGTAAAGCTGTCTTCATATATATTCCTTTTTACCAATAAGTTTGATCTGTCACATGGCCCTCTTCCTATTGCAAAAACAAAAGTTGTATCCAAGATGGCCGACTTCTAAATGGCCACCATGGTCATCGCCCATCTTGAGGAGTTTGCCCCCTCACATATACTAATGTGCCACAAACAGGACTTTAATATCACCAACCATTCCCATGTTGTTACTGTGTATTCATATAAATGGCCCACCCTGTAGTATAATACTTGTAACTCTGTAGCAGACAACAGTTTGATAAAGTGCTATGTAAAAGAAAGCAAAAGATTAGATTCTATAAGTTTAAAAGACCGCTGGTTTATATATTTTATATGATACAGTACATGTGTATGAATGACTGGTGTTGTGCCAAAAAATGATCGTCAGCCAAAAACTGATTGCTCGTATTTAAACTGCTATGAATAACTTGTTGGTCTATAATATGTGAAACATATGTCAAATGTATCAACAGTTCTGTAAACATAGTTTAAGTGGACAAAAAGGATCAGATTGGTTATATTGTAGGTACAATAACACAGAGTTATAGAGACATTTCAAAAACAGGTGATTTTTAAATTATATAACCCCTTAGTAAACCCTGTTCACCGAAGTCTATTTACCAACATACATAAAGATATTACACACGGAAACATTGGAAATCAGTTTTTGGCAGGCGAACACTTTTTGGCACAACACCGGCAATGATTCAATTATCCGTGTAATTAGCTAAGTAATTCCTAAATGCTTCCTAAATGCGTGAAATTATTTTACCTGGATATGATTGTCTCTGATGAGCCTAAGGTACAAAACGTGCCGCCGACGACAATAAGGTTTTTCTAGCTCCTCGAGAATCACAAATGTACAAAAAAACGACATTTCTGGGTCCACTTTAAAGTTTTCACGCTGTGGAGCTAGCGACCGGAAAAACGCACAAGTTAGGGTGGAGTTGAAGGCTAGAAGTCCACAGCCCATCTGTTATGTTGTATACTCATTGTTTGTTCAATAAAGTTTCTATGGAGAAAAAAGGGGTCTGCTTACTTCCTGACTACCTGTCCGTCTAAGGACACTACCTTGTGACGTAGGTAGGCAGTGTCCTTATGAGCATCCTTCCCCCGAATTCGGACACAGCAAGTGTCTGTCTCCTGAATCCAAACTGGAAGCTGGTTCCACAGAAGAGGGGCCTGAAAACTGAAGGCTCTGCCTCCCATTCTACTTTTAAATACTCTAGGAACAACAAGTAGGCCTTTTCAAGAGAAGACAGATTTCATTAATATATTTTTATTAATAGACTGGCTGATTGCCCTGTACTCAAATTCTGAAGAGGAAAAATAAGCTGACAGTAAACATTGTTGAGTCAGAAAACGTTTAGACCTTTGACCCTTGCTCACCTTCAGTCATTTTGATGAAAATGCATTACAATTTTAAACTCTGACATTTAATTTAATTCTCTATTGAACCCTTTGGGTAACATAATTATAACTATAATGTCTTTTAATGAAAAATAGAATAGAGAATAGAATAATCCTTTAATTGTCCCACAAGGGGAAATTTGGTTGTAACAGCAGCCAAAAAGACAAATATACAAACAAACAGAACACAGGACACAGAGCAGAAACATACACAATTTTTCTTACATATTTACATTAAGGACAATGGTTACTATAAACAGAGAGTACTGAACAGTTATTAAATTAAATAAAAATAATCACAGGTAAGAGGCAAACCAGGTTGTAGTGCGAATCGGTTGATTAACGTATTGCAGTCACAGCATTGATGTAAACATCTATGTTTGTTGGGAGCAGTTCAGATTGTACAGTCTGACAGCTGCAGGGAGGAAGGACCTGCAGAAACGCTCCTTCATGCATCGAGGATGCAGCAGTCTGTCACTGAAGCAGCTCTGCAGCAACATCTACATGCATGGGGTGGGAGACTCTGTCCATCAGAGATGTTATTTTGGCCAAAGTCCTTCTGTCTCCCACCACCTGCACTGGGTCCAGGGTGCATCCCAGAACAGAGCTGGCCTTCCTGATGAGTTTATCCAACCTCTTCCTCTCAGCTGCCGATAAACTGCTGCTCCAACATACAACACTAAAAAATGACAGATGCCACCACAGAGTCATAGAAGGTCTTTAAAAGCGCTCTCTGGACTCCAAATGACCTCAGCCGCCTCAGCAGGTAGAGTCTGCTCTGACCCTTCCTGTAAAGAGCATCAGTGTTGTGGCTCCAGTTTATTATTCAGGTGAACACCCAGGTACCTATAAGAGTCCACTATCTCAATGTCCACTCCCTGGATGTTCACCGGTGTCAGTGTGGTGGGTCTGCATCTCCGGAAGTCCACCACCAGCTCCTTGGTTTTCCAGCTCCTTGGTTTTCCCGGCGTTGGTCAGCAGGTGGTTCTGCTGACACCAGTCAACAAAGTCCAGAGTCCACTGTCTGTACTCTGAGTCGTCCTCACCTGTGATGAGGCTACTATGGCAGAGTCGTCAGAGAACTTCTGTAGGTGGCAGCGTGGGGAGTTGATGGAGAAGTCTGCAGTGTAGAGGGTGAAGAGGAACGGTGCCAGCACAGTTCCCTGTGGGGCCCCCGTACTGCAGACCAGCGTGTCAGAGACACAGCCCTGTGTCCTCACATACTGTGGACGTTCTGTGAGGTATGTAATGTGATGTGTAATGTGATTACAATAATGTAACAACCCAATATTGGTCACCTGTCACTGTTTTTTTCTGTTTACTAATGTGTTTCTACTTTTCCTTTACCTGTCTTGTATCATTTTATAATCATAAAGAGAGCATTATATATGCGCTTTCATATGGGTGATGGTGCTTCTCCATCTTTGTACCTGGCCCTATTCCTCTTAGTCACTTTCACCCCATCTTGTCTGTATCAAAGGAACACTACGGCAACAGTGTGTCTTATTGTGGGATATGTGCAGCCAATAGAGAGGCTGGTCAGAGAGCCTGCTTAGTAAAAAATAAATAAATCAAATAATAATTAAAAAAATACTATCACTTTTGCCAGGCAACAAGGAGTTCGAGCAGTTACTCAAAATAAATATCACATGATTCCCTGGCTGGCAGTGATGATAACATACACCAAAGCAAATACACTCATCAAGCATAACATTGTAACTACCTAATCTTGTGTTGGTCCTTTTGTCTAGTTGTCGAGTTTTACTGTAAACCCAACAATATACACTCAAGTACACAGTGGGACGAGATATCATCCTCCTGGATCGAGGGTGCAATCTGTAAAAATAAAAATTCAAATATGCAGCTACACAGAAATAAGAAACTAAGAATGAGTACAACAGTATTGTACTTAAATAGAAATAGAATAAGAAATCGAAAAGAATGAGAATAAATAAATGCAATAGTACGCAGAGTAGAACAGAGCAAAACAAAATAATGCAAGTACTGGAAGTGCGAGAAGAGTGTTATGCAGTACAAGTGTGTGGAGAAAGGGGGTCCAGTGTGGTGGTGTTGAGGAGCCGGACTGGTTGGGGGGGAAAAAACAACAACAACAACAACAACAAAACTATTGCACAATCTCGCCAACCTGCTCCTGATGCTCCAGAGTCATCTTCTGGATGGAAGGGGAGTAAACAGTTGGTGGGAGGGGTGATGCAGGTCAGCCATGATGCTAGTGGCTTTACGAATGCAGCAGCCAGACCCATTGAGACATTGACTCCATTAGATCCCCAATGGTGTGCGGTGGTATCTGGAACCAAGATGTTGGCAGCAGATTCTTTAAGTCTAGTAAATGGCGAGGTAAGGGCTGGATGGATCAGACTCCATGTGTATGGGAGGAGCCAAGGTTTCCCAGCAGAGCATTCCAAAAGCAACACACTACTTTTGCTTCCTTGCCTTCTTCTCATAGTTCATCCAGGTGTGAGGCGTTCCCTTGGTAAGTTATGCACCCAGCTAGCAACGTGATGTAAAGAAAAAATATATACATTATTAGACTCAATTAGTTTCTCTGAAAATGTAAACAAACCCACACACCACTTTAATCACACTCTTGATCTTGTTCTGACATACAGCATAGAAACTGAACATTTAACAGTGTTCCCTGAAAACCCTCTTGTCAAATCACATCCTGATACATCAGGATTAACATTTGAATTTACAATAATGGATTATACAGCAATACAAGCAGATGTATTTCTGAAAGGGCTGTAACAAGGTTTAAGGATAAAATTCCTGCACCATTATCTTCTTCAATGCTGTGTGCTAAAACAGGACAGAGCAGCTACCTGAACACTACTTCCTCAGAGGTCCATTATCTTCTTAGTATTACAGCTTCAGTATGTGTGGCCTCTGGTTACTATGTCTCCTATAAAAAACTAAAGCCTCAGATCAGAAGTACTTGACCCCCTGGTCTAACTGGCAAATGTGCACCGTGAAGCAGATAACTTGTTGACTGGAGAGGAAATGATTTCTCACAAATTTACAAGATCCTCATTTATCCTTGAAAAATAGTTTGTTGCTCTATTAAAAACAATTGGTAAATGTATTTTTGTCTGTTTGTTTTGTTGGTTTTTGCCCTTTATCACTGTCCCCCTTCCTCACTCTTTTTCTTTCTCTCTTTCTTTCTCACTTTTCTTTTCCCCAGTCATGTCTGTCCCGTGTTCAGCAAATGAAAATAAAATAAACAATAAAAGCAAAGGTAAATCAAATAGACCATTACGGCAAGGCTGGGATGGTCCATTTTGTAAAGTAAATCCGTTGGGCATCTTTCTTTGCCTTTGGACAATAATTCTGATGGCAAAAGAACCAAACGGGACAGGCAAAAAAGAAAAAAAGAAAAAAACAAAACAAAAACCATCGGTAAAGCTTGAATGTCTTACTATTCATCACTGACTGACGAAAAGAACAACCTTTGGTTTCCCTTCAGCACTGTAGTCAGAGCTCTGTTGAGCCAAGTATTGTTCAACATTAACAACTTCAAATTTCTTCACGAATGACATTTTAAGAAAAAAAATCATAACCATCCACAGACTTAACATTATGTACAGCTCCTTTTGATACCAATTTATTTGGTCTGTTCAGATCATAGGCTGGGGAAGTAATAACTGGAGAAAAGGGGGTGTAAGGGTGACCTGGGAGGTAATAACAAAGGGAGCTGACCACCCACCAGATTGTCAAAAACCCTTTCTTCACTGTGCTGTAGCGGGTGTCTCGTTCTGGTTTTGGCTGATGTACACGGCCGGCAGACCCTCTTTACCTGCAGGGCCAGATAGCCCCCATCCCCTATATTAAGAACAGGAAACAGATGCAGAGAGAAAAAGCAAACCAGGGCAGAGGGTAACACACGTAATCACTCCACCAGCAACACACACACACACACACACACACACACACACACATCAAGTAAGGGCAGAGTGTAGCGCAGAAGTTGTTTTGATCGAAACTGTGTATGACGTGAGTACCAAAATAACACAGGAGGGACCTGATTATCATATAGGTTATAGTCTTCTAATGCTTCAGATCTGCAAGTGGCTTAGCGCTGTGCACATCTCTCTTCTGGAAGATGATTGAATAAAATGATTATAAATACTTTGACCACTCTGAGTCTGCGTCTTCTCTTTCCAGTAGAAGAATAAAAAGAACTGGGTTCAATAGAGTCTTACTACATCAATCATCTCAAATTGGTTTGTGGAACAGGAAAATGTGCTCACCGTACCTCCCCAGTCACCAGGTCTCAATCCAGCGGAGCGCCATATGGATGCGGTGAAACGTGAGATTCACAACATGGATGAGCAGCTGACAAATGTGCAGCAACTTCCTGATGCAACAATATCAATTTAGAACAAAATGTTTGCAGCACCTTGTTGATTCTACAAAGAATTAGGGCAACTCTAGTACATGAGTGTGTCGTGAGTGCATATACAGAAGCATACGGTTGTTCATGAATGGGAAGAATACTTCAAAGGTTTCCTCAGTCTCACTAAGATCCAGACACACAGCAGTGTGTGTGTGTGTGTGTGTGTGCGTGTGCGTGTGCGTGTGTGTGTGTGTGTGTGTTCACTGAGCAGTAATAATGAGCAGCATCTCCAGTTTGACTGGTCAGTTTGATTTAGTAGCTTTGTATGTTCAGCCATCCTTGGTACCTAACTGCTATGTCAAGTATTGCTCTGTAGACCTGAGTCACACACACATACTGTCGGTTTTGTGTCAGTGTGTGTTTACATGTATGTCTGTCAGTCAGCATCTCTGACAGCTGCCTGGGGCCACTCAGCCTCCTCTGCTTTACATTTACATGCAAAAACAAACAGCACTTTTTAGAAGAAGATAACACACGCACAGATTCACGCACACACACATAAACTCACACACTCACTGTCTTGTCATTTCCACTTGGGCCGTGAGTAACCCCACGGGTACACACTTGTTACCTGAGGGAGGGAGTGTCTGATGCGTTCTGGTAATGGTGATGACCTTACAACTTTATGCTCCACCACACACACACACACACACACATATGCTTACATGACCAATTAGTCACCATTTGCCTGAGGAAACCCAGAGTACTTAGACATGTCAGAGACAGTATAGAGAACTGATAAACATAAACACGCTCATGAAAACGTATATAAATATATAAAATATATAAATATATTTGCCTTACTAACCTTTGACTGCAACCTTTGACCTCAGTCTCTACCAAAGAAGTTTTGTCCTTTGTGTGTTTAAGAGTAAGTGCTAGGAGGTAAAAACAGCTACCAGCAAGCACACACAGGCTGACCTGGCTGACTCGTGTGTAAATACTTCTATAATGTTGAAAAGCAGTTTTGATCCATTACATCTTCTTTTGGGGCTGGGAACAGAAAATGTCCAGAACACCACTGTTTAGATTTTATCTCCTGGATTTAATATTTAAATAAAAATAAACTATATTCCTATTAAATATTGTGTAAATGCTTGAGCCACCCTTATTTCTTCATACTTTACTATAAAAATGGGAAATAATTTTGAATAATTTGACATCCTACAGCTTTTTCTCCCTTAGAAATTGGCTTGTTGACAGCCGGCCTTCCACTGAGACCACTCTGATGCAGCTTTGGTGAACAGTAGCTGGATTAACTGAAGGACGTCTCACAGGTTCTGTGTCAGGGCTTTACTTTTTCTGTGTCCTGTGTCCTTACGAAACAGGATGTTTCCCTGTTTCTTAAGGACAAAACCTCTGTTAATCTGCTGTAGAGAGTTTTTAAATCTGCCACATCTTCCATTTGAACATCTACTTTGTAAACTGAGCAAGGATTTACATTAAGATTCAGATTGAGATTTTAAATGTAAAATACAATTCAGTTATATTTCGGTAGTACCAATTCACAACAACAGACATTTTATATCATGTGGTAAAGACCCTTCAATATTAGAACGAAACCCCAAAAATCAGATGACCCCCTCTAAGCAAGCACTTGGCAACTGTGGGAGGAAAAACTCCATTTTAACAGGATGAAACCTCTGGCAGAACCAGGCTCAGGGAGGGGCGGGGCCATCTGTCGCAGTTCTTTGGTGGTGAGGGGAGAGAGACAGAGATTAATATTAAATAATAATTAAATGCAAAGTTGTGCAAAAACAGAATGAAAATAAGTGAGTGAATGAGAAATGCTCAGGGCATCATGGATCGGTCTCACCTGCCCTCACTGTAAGGTTTATCCAATCCTTAAACTCACTCACAGCACTTCCAGAAGCTTATCGACTGTAATGAAATTTATTGTCCAATGCTCTGTAATCCATTATTCTAAAATTAGATGCTATCAAAGAATTGGTCAGACAAAACATGAAATTTAGGAAACACTGTTAACTTGTTCAGTTTCTGTGCCACATGTCAGAGGGTTGTGAACCATTCCTGTGATGCTTTGTTACAAATGAAACTAACCAACAGCATTTAGAGCAGATAGACACTGTGTGTCTCTAACAAGGCAGCAAATGAAATAATAAAATATAATAAATATAATATAAATATGTATTTATTATAGAAATATAATCAATAAAAACAAAAAACAAACATATCATTAAAAAAGATTAATGTGAATCAGTGAATGCTGTTAAAATGACAAAACAGAGGAAAAGCTTTCTGTCTTTTTAAAGATTCACTTTCTCAAACATTTAGTAACCTTGGCTTGCAGAAAGTATTGGTATCACTGAAGTTGAAAAGCCTGCACACTGCGTCTATAAAATGGCTTTTGCACTGCAGGCAGCTTTACTCAATCAGACAATCAAACTGTCTGAAACATATTCCTAAAGTGCTATAGTGCACTGAGTCTGAGGAAACGTACGCTTTTATTCCAGTGAAGGTTTAATAGTGAGGCTTAGGTGTGCAAAGGTCAAGATTCTTATTTTCTCTCCATAATTTCTGCTCCTTTTGCTGCACCCAAGTCTTCTTCCTCCTTCTCATATCATTTACATCTCCTTCCAGTGTGTGCAAAGTCATCATTTGAATGTTTTTTGGGTGTGCCTCACTGTTTCCAGGTGACTTGTGCTTCAAACTGTCACTGACATTGTTTAATAGTTATGAAGCACTGCAGCACCCCCATGTGTCTGTCCAGACAACTGCAGCTATGTGTTTTTGTTTTGTTTTTTGCTGTGTGTGTGTGTATGTGTGTGTGTGTGTGTGTGTGTGTGTGTGTGTGTGAGTGTGTGTGTGAGTGTGTGTGTGTTGGACAATGCAATTAAAGGTCATCCACTTGAAGGGGTGGATGTGCATAATGATGTGCAATAGGTGGGAGGAGCTGAGAAAGCAAAGCAAGGAGGATGAAAAAGATGAGACAAGATAAACGGGTAGGAGAGGGTGCTTTACAAAACTGTTCAGCTGCTCTGTTCAGTTCAGGTTCCTTAAATGCATTTCTGGATACTTTTTCTGCTAAATAATAATAATCTTTCTCACAATATGATGACTTACAGATGTCAACAAATTCCTGGAGGGAGACTGCCAAAACCATTAGAAAGGACATGAGGGAACGTACAAAGAAGTGGGAAACACTTGAGGGACAAATATCTGGAGACATGCTTGGCCAGCCAAGTACCTTTACCATCAGTTTATTTATCCAGGCACTAGTCTTTTTGGAGGTGTGTTTGGGGTTGTTATCATGTTGGAATACTGTCCTGTGACCCAGTTTCTGAAGAGAGGGGATCATGCTCTGCTTCAGTATGTTTTTAACTTTTTAATCCTTTAGGTTATAGCAATAAATAGATAAAACTGTAGTTAAAGGAACCTTGTTTTGCATGCTGGAGATAAAAAGGTAAATGGCCTGTATTTGTATAGCGCTTTACTCGTCCCTAAGGACCCCAAAGCGCTTTACACATTCAGTCATCCACCCATTCACACGCTGGTGATGGCAGCTACATTGTAGCCACAGCCACCCTGGGGCGCACTGACAGAGGCGAGGCTTGGGCTCACGTTGCACTGGTGGCTTCTGCTTTAGTTGTACACAACATTTCTGTAGATACTGTTTAATGACACAATCTGTTTTTCAGAGTGGTGATCCAAATCAGTGTGGAGCAGAATGCACATAGAGATGTACAACTCTCCTCAAGACTGAAGATACACCAGATATAGGAGGAGTAAGGTTTGAGTCCGTTTTCAACCGTTTAAAATATTTTCACACCTGTCAGCCAGGTTTGCCATTTTGTTTAGGTCACAACATTTTTATGGCGTTTTGTCATATGATGTTGTGCTGTTTCTTAATTTTTTATGAAAAAAAAAGAATGGTTCACCTACTCCATTCTGAATCAGAGCATTAAAGAGTTTAAATACTCTGACTCTGATACTTCTTCAAAGTGAAATCAGTCCTCAAACAAACTCTCAGGACAGTTAATACAAAACTGGAACTTTTTAAGGCTGTTGCCTCTCATAATTGTTGACAGAGTGGAAGATGGAACAGATAATTTTTACCCCACTGCATCCAGACTGCAAATGAATCGTGCATGTGTGAAGCCACTGCTGGCATGTGATGCGCAGCAGCAGAAAAAAAAGTCCTGTGAGGCTCAATAACAAAAATTTAATTAGAAAAGAACAGAAATTTTGCGTCAAAAATTCGTATTTTTTTCTGTATCGATACCTACTGAATGTTTTCAGGCAATACTAAAAAGGTATCATGTGTTGTTACCCAGCCCTACTTGCATTTCAGTTCAATTGCAATTTTCATGTCAGCGATACAATTCAATATCCCAATGCATCACAATAACTTCATTTCAGTTTGTTTGTTTTCATCAACAAATAAAGGAGGTTACTGGAGGAGGTGGCTAAAGGAAACAAATTGCTGTTATTTTTAGGTTGTACAGTCCTGATCAAAAGTTTAAGACCATTTGAAAAATGGCAAAAAAAATCATATTTTGCATGGTTGGATCTTAACAAGGTTTCAAGTAGAGCTTCAACATGTAGCAAGAAGAAATAGGAGTGAGGCAAAACACTTTTTGAGTAATTTATTAAAAAGAAAGCTTAAACTGAAACAGGCTGTTTTACAGCTGATCAAACGTTTAGGGCTACACTTCCAAAAAACAGAAATCAAAGTTCCAAACTTGAACTCAGTAATGAATAGGTTTGCTGTTATTGTTGATCACTTCGTGCAAGCGTTTCCATGAGGTGAGTGGGAACATTTCTCCAAGTGGTGAAGACGTCCACACGTAGGGTGTCTACTGTCTGGAACTGTTGTCCATTCTCAGCTGTATTTAGATCAGGGGAAGACGCAGGTGATGTTATTCTCCTAGAAGAAGTCCCTGTCCTGTGGGCGTTGTGTACTGTAGGGTTGTCCTGTTGAAAAACCCAGTCGCTACCACACAGACGAGGGCCCTCATTCATGAGGGATGCTCTCTGCATCATCTGGACATCACCAGCAGCGGTTTGACGCCCTGCACCTCCTGAAGCTCCATTATTCCACTGAAGGAAAAAGCACCCCAGACCACTATGGCGCCCCCTCCACTGTGGCGTAGACAACATCTCAGGTGGGATCTGCTTGTCATGCCAGTAACTTTGGAAACCATCAGTACCAGGTTCCATTTTTTTCTCATCAGAGAATTTGTTTTTGAAGCCCTTCAGTCTCAGATGCCGTTTGCTGCAGTCGGCTCCACCAATGGCCTTAATTTGGGTTGAGGATTTTTTTGGGTCTTCCACTTGACTTTTTTGTTCCATAACCCCCAGGATCATTTAAGAAATTCTAAATGCCTGTCTTACTGCGTCCCACCTCGGCAGTGATGGCACGCTGTCAGAGACCGTGCTTATGCAGTTTGACCACGTTTAAAAGGAACGTTTTTTTGCTTTTGCCATCAGAACGTCATGACAGTGTGACTACCTGACAGAAAATGACAATGAATACACACATATTTGCACAGATTTGGCCTTTTAAAGGCATGTGGTCCTAAACTCTTGATCAGCCTGTCCCAGTTTAAGTTTGTTAAATATAAGTTAAATATTGTGTGTACCTCCTATTTCTGCTTGTTGCATGTTGTTGGAACCTTGTTAAAATCCAACCATGCAAAAGATGATTTTTTGCCATTTTTCAAGTGGTCTTAAACTTTTGATCAGGACTGTATTTAATAATCAATTTGTTTCTTCTGAATGGATTAAAAATGCTTTATGTCCGCATTGCAATACATCACAATTGTAAATCATTATACGATTAATTGTGTCAGCTCCATTAGATGTAAGATTGTATATTTGCTTGATACAAGTCTATTTTTTTTAAATGGGCAGTTTGCTTTATTGTGCTTTGTATTTGCTAGATTAGGAAAGAATGCTAATCTACACCGAGCATCAGAAGAATAACATGCAAGTCTTCAAACACATCGGATCCAAAACTTGTTCCAATTCCTCAGACACCATCAGAGACTGTTTTGAGAGCCCTCTACTATCAATCTGGATAAAAGGAAACTTTGTGAACCAGCTAAAGTGAAAGCTCCCGGGCATTTTGTCTCTATGCTGCCCTCCTCTCATCAGCAGTAAAAGCCCTCCATTTACAGGACACAGAGCTGAAAGGGGATGCAGGGTGCCACGGGGTAGCAGTTACACAGACAGATTACCTGCAAATCCCACCCAGGGGGCTCATAGCAGCCACATCTGCAGTCTACACACACACACACACACACACACAGACACACACAGTCACCTCTTGAAATAAGATTATAACACCAGGACACACAGAGCCAAGCCCCTTCATTCCTGATGCAGGCAGAGGGAAGTGCTGATGCAGTCTGAATGGGAAATGTGAAATGTGAATGGAGTACCGGGGGAGCAGAGATATACATAAAGTCAGAGAAGTAATGAAACGATGGAGTCAAAGGTTCCCAATAACATTTTGGTTTGGTGGTTTGTGTCAAAGTAACAGCCAATAAATACAGAGACCCCAGGTTTCCTACAAAGCCCTGCACTGTAGGGAGATAATCAATTTTATCCTCCCCATTAGTCCATGGTCTGAATTTGTAGGTGAATGATTTAAATTGAGCTGTAATAAGTTAGTTTCTGAGCTTCAGCTGGAGTTGAGAGTCTGCCATTGGTGTAACAAGCTGAGGGGTCCATGTCAGGTGGTTAGAAGAATGAGAACTGTGCATTCATAGCGCCACTTGGTGTTCGCTCGCTCTGTGGTATAGTATCGCTTCCTGTTCCTGCTCAAACACAGTGGTGTTTCTGAGTAGCTTATTTGCTTAGCAGTTTAATTAACAACTTTTAAATACACTCTTTTTTTTTCACAGTATAATCTTCACGTGCTTCATCCGAAGCACACTTTCTGTGTACTCACTACCTAATTTATAGCCAAAGTATTCACTCACTGTCTCTGTACTGTTTCGCTAGCTTAGCTCGTAGCCGACCCGTTAGCACCATGGCTACTTCACCTGTCCCTTCTGCACTTTCTTGCTCATTGTGTCAGATGTTTAGTTACTCCTCGGCCTCCTTTAGCAGTAATGATATCTGTAACAAATGTAGCATATTTGCAGCTCTGGAGGCCAGGATTACTGATCTGGAGACTCGGCTCTGCACCCTTCTCTCACCCTTAGCTAGCCAGGCCCCTGTAGCTGGTGCAGCCGAAGATAGCGTAGGCCCCGCTAGCTGTTCCCCGGCAGATCCCAAGCAGCTGGGGAAAGAGGGCGGCTGGGTAACGGTGAGGAGGAAGCATAGTCCTAAACAGAAGCCCCAGGTACACCACCAACCCGTTCATGTGTCTAACCGTTTTTCCCCACTCGGTGACACACCCGCTGGGGGTCAAACTCTGGTAATTGGTGATTCTGTTCTCAGACATGTGAAGCTAGAGACACCGGCAACCATAGTCAATTGTCTTCCAGGGGCCAGAGCAGGCGACATTGAAGGAAATTTAAAACTGCTGGCTAAGGGTAAACGTAAATTCAGTAAAATCATAATTCACGTCGGCAGTAATGACACCCGGTTACGCCAATCGGAGGTCACTAAAATCAATATTGAATCGGTGTGTAACTTTGCCAAAACAATGTCGGACTCTGTAGTTTTCTCTGGTCCCCTCCCCAATCAGACCAGGAGTGACATGTTTAGCCGCATGTTCTCCTTAAATTGCTGGCTGTCTGAGTGGTGTCCCAGAAATGATGTGGGCTTCATAGATAATTGGCAAACCTTCTGGAGGAAACCTGGTCTTGTTAGGAGAGATGGCATCCATCCCACTTTGGATGGAGCAGCTCTCATTTCTAGAAATATCGACAAATTTATTAAACCCCTCAAAACATGACTATCCAGAGTTGGGACCAGGAAGCAGAGTTGCAGTCTTACACGCCTCTCTGCAGCTTCTCTCCTCCTGCTACCCCCCCAAAAACCCATCTCCATAGAGACTGTGTCTGCTTCCAGAAAGACAAAAAACAAACTAAAAACCAGCAACAAACAACTTAAACATTTACAAAGAAAGAACAATACAGTATCCACATCTGAACCAAAGAGTAAAACAGTGAAATGTGGATTATTAAATATTAGGTCTCTCTCCTCCAAGTCTCTGTTAGTACATGACTTAATAATTGATCAACAAATTGATTTACTCTGCCTTACAGAAACCTGGTTGCAGCAGGATGATTATGTTAGTTTAAATGAATCAACACCCCCGAGTCATTCTAACTACCAGAAATCTCAAAGCACAGGTCGAGGGGGCGGTGTCGCAGCAATTTTTCACACCAGTCTATTAATTAATGAAAGACCAAGACAGACTTTTAATTCATTTGAAAGCCTGATGCTTAACATTGTCCACCCCAGCTGTGAAACTCAGAAACCAGTCTTACTTGTTATCATCTATCGTCCACCTGGGCCTTACACAGAGTTTCTGTCTGATTTCTCAGACTTTATATCTATTTTAGTTCTGAGCTCAGATAAAATAATTATTGTGGGTGATTTTAACATCCATGTTGATGCTAAAAATGACAGCCTCAACATGGCATTTAATCTGTTGTTAGACTCAATTGGTTTCTCTCAAAATGTAAAAGAACCCACCCACCACTTTAATCACACTCTAGATCTTGTTTTAACATATGGCATAGAAACTGAACATTTAACAGTGTTTCCTGAAAACCCTCTCCTGTCTGATCATTTCTTGATAACATTTACATTTACAATAATTGATTACGCAGCAGTGGAGAGTGGACTTTATCAAAGTAGATGTCTTTCTGAAAGCGCTGTAACTAAGTTTAAGAATATAATCCAGCCACTGTTATCATCGTCAATGCCCTGTACCAACACAGAGCAGAGCAGCTATCTGAACGCTACCCCAACAGAGGTCGATTATCTTGTTAATAATTTCACCTCCTCACTACGTACGACTCTGGATACTGTAGCTCCAGTGAAAACTAAGGTCTCTAATCAGAAGTACCTGACACCGTGGTATAATTCTCAAACACGTACCCTAAAGCAGATGACTCGTAATCTGGAGAGGAAATGGCGTGTCACAAATTTAGTGGATCATCATTTAGCCTGGAGAAATAGTTTGTTGCTTTATAAGAAAGCCCTCCGCAAAGCCAGAACAGCTTACTACTCATCACTGATTGAAGAAAATAAGAACAACCCCAGGTTTCTCTTCAGCACTGTAGCCAGGCTGACAAAAAGTCAGAGCTCTTTTGAGCCAACCATCCCTTTAACGTTAACTAGTGATGACTTCATGAACTTCTTCACAAATAAAATTTTTATCATTAGAGAAAAAATGACCAATAATCATCCCACAGATGTAATATTATCTACAGCTACTCTGAGTTCCATTGATGTTAAGTTAGACTCTTTTTCTCCAATCGATCTTTCTGAGTTAACTTCAATAATTACTTCCTCCAAACCATCAACGTGTCTTTTAGACCCCATTCCTACAAAACTGCTCAAAGAAGTCCTGCCATTGATTAATTCTTCGATCTTATATATGATCAACCTATCTCTAATAATCGGCTATGTACCACAGGCCTTCAAGGTGGCTGCAGTTAAACCCTTACTCAAAAAGCCATCTCTAGACCCAGCAGTCTTAGCTAATTATAGGCCAATCTCCAACCTTCCTTTCATATCAAAAATCCTTGAAAGAGTAGTTGTCAAACAGCTAACAGATCATCTGCAGAGGAATGGTTTATTTGAAGAGTTTCAGTCAGGTTTCAGAGTTCATCACAGCACAGAAACAGCTTTAGTGAAGGTTACAAATGATCTTCTTATGGCCTCTGACAGTGGACTCATCTCTGTGCTTGTCCTTCTTGACCTTAGTGCAGCATTCGATACTGTTGACCATAATATCCTGTTAGAGCGATTAGAACATGCTGTAGGTATTACAGGTATTGCACTGCAGTGGTTTGTATCATATCTATCTAATAGACTCCAATTTGTGCATGTAAATGGAGAGTCCTCTTCACACACTGAGGTTAATTATGGAGTTCCACAGGGTTCAGTGCTAGGACCAATTCTGTTAACATTATACATGCTTCCCCTAGGCAGCATCATTAGAAGACATAGCATACATTTTCACTGCTATGCAGATGACACCCAGCTCTATCTGTCCATGAAGCCAGATAACACACACCAATTAGTTAAACTGCAGGAATGTCTTAAAGACATAAAGACTTGGATGGCCACTAACTTTCTGCTTCTTAACTCAGATAAAACTGAGGTTATTGTACTCAGCGCTGAAAAGCTTAGAAATATGGTATCTAACCAGATTCTTACTCTGGATGGCATTACCTTGGCCTCCAGTAACACTGTGAGGAACCTTGGAGTCATTTTTGACCAGGATATGTCCTTCAACGCACATATTAAACAAATATGTAAGACTGCGTTCTTCCATTTGCGCAACATCTCTAAAATTAGAAATATCCTGTCTCAGAGTGACGCTGAAAAACTAGTTCATGCATTTATTACTTCCAGGCTGGACTACTGCAATTCATTATTATCAGGATGTCCAAAAAACTCACTGAAAAGCCTTCAGTTAATCCAAAATGCTGCAGCAAGAGTACTGACAGGGACTAGAAAGAGAGAGCAGATTTCTCCTGTTTTGGCTTCCCTTCATTGGCTTCCTGTTAAATCCAGAATTGAATTCAAAATCCTGCTCCTCACATACAAGGTCTTAAATAATCAGGCCCCATCTTATCTTAATGACCTTGTAGTACCATATTACCCTATTAGAGCACTTCGCTCCCACTCTGCAGGCCTACTTGTTGTTCCTAGAGTATTTAAAAGTAGAATGGGAGGCAGAGCCTTCAGTTTTCAGGCCCCTCTTCTGTGGAACCAGCTTACAGTTTGGATTCGGGAGACAGACACTATCTCTACTTTTAAGATTAGGCTTAAAACTTTCCTTTTTGCTAAAGCATATAGTTAGGGCTGGACCAGGTGACCCTGAATCCTCCCTTAGTTATGCTGCAATAGATGTAGGCTGCCGGGGGATTCCCATGATGCATTGAGTTTTTCCTTTCCAGTCACCTTTCTCACTCACTATGTGTTAATAGACCTCTCTGTATTGAATCATATCTGTTATTAATCTCTGTCTCTCTTCCACAGCATGTCTTTTATCCTGTCTTCCTTCTCTCACCCCAACCGGTCGCAGCAGATGGCCGCCCCTCCCTGAGCCTGGTTCTGCCGGAGGTTTCTTCCTGTTAAAAGGGAGTTTTTCCTTCCCACTGTCGCCAAAGTGCTTGCTCATAGGGGGTCATATGATTGTTGGGCTTTTCTCTGTATCTATGAAGCGCCTTGAGACGACATTTGTTGTGATTTGGCGCTATATAAATAAAATTGAATTGAATTGAATTTAATTCATTTTATTATGGTGCAACAGGGCCAGACTTATTAGCAGTGAACATGCTGTCAGCATCCACATCAAAAAGTTGGGGAGATGATTTTTCTGCTTCATGAGCTGAAAGCATATATTTAAAAAAAATCATTCAGTCTGTTGTGTTACATTAATATTTTTCTAAGAGGTAACAATACTGATGACCAAACAACTGCGTTATATGTAAAAGGTCAAACAATGAAAAAAACCTACTGATTAAAAACTCTTATCTTAAATAACTATAACACATCTATAATAAAATCACTCATTACAGACTATTGTCCCATGGTACCTAAATAAGCTTAGAGAGCAAGAAATAAGCATAATACTGTAAATCCCCTTTAAACTCTAAGCAGTCACAGAAGCAAATATGTTACTCTTAGACTAAAGTAGCTATGCATGATTCCCAGTTTAAAACAATTCTTTTTTATTATAAATTGGGCCACAATGCATTATTCTTTGCTGAAACAAGACATCTCCTTACTCTCTTTCTTCACCTTCTGATTGGCTGTCCTTGTAAACAACATGTCTGGTTGGGCAGGTGGGTGGGGCTTACATGTTCAATGTGTTCTGTGTCTTCAAATGTTCCTATTTACTGAAATGTTGATAATATGAGCATTCAATCACTAATTAGGCAAATCGTTAAATGCTTTGAAACACATTAAACACACAATAGTATCATTTATGTATAATGTATAGGTTGTACAAAGCAAAAGGCAACATTTCTTCTCCTTTTACATAAATAATCACAATGTTCCCAAAGATCAGTGACAAGTAAGTAAAAATAAAATAACTTTGAATTTCAGTTTAAAAACATCTGCATTTATCTGATTGTGCTGGTGCTGTAATTCTTGTGTGCTGTCATTGGTCAGCTGGAACAACCTCCAGGATGATCTGCAAGGTTCGGTTGAAGGAATCTGATGACACAAACAAAATCGTGTAAAGCTCCATCAAGATAACAGCCTAACAAGATTGCAGTTAAAACACAAATGAAAGGTGATTGTTTCACAAAAATCATTGATAACAGTGCAACAATTGGAAATCAGCACATTATACAAAGCAGATACAATTAGCTCTCTAAAGCAATGAAGATGTGTTCTCTGGAGTGATAAATTACAGTTCTCCATCTGGCAACTGGATGGACAACTGTTTGGGGGGGGTGAGCTGAAGTTCAGCCCCTTGAAATACCTTTTAACTCCCAGGGGCTTCTGTAAACCACCACCCAAGATAAAGCTAACACTTGTGAGACTTGTGAGGTGTAAGTATCACAGCAAATACCACTATGTCAAAAAACTGAGGATGGAACACAGAAAAATATGAAATAATTTCTTCGTAGTCTATTTTTTTATGTCTAGTATATAACCCATTTGAAAATATGCTGCAGTAGGCCCAAACTTGATTAATGATGTTAAATATGATTTGCAACATAAGAAAAAAGACAGAAAATGTCAAAAAGTCCTCCTACTACAGAGTTTAGATGTTTAGCTTCATCCATTGACAGATCTCTCCTGAGATGTTCAGTTCAGGTCTGGCTGGGCCACTCAAAAACACTCACAGGGTGGTCCCAAAGCCACTGCTTTGTTTTCTTAGGCGTGTTCTTAAGGTCATTGTCCTGTTGGAAGGTGAATTTTTGTAATCAAAAGAGTCCTGAAGAGCAGAGAGCACTCCTGTCTCTGAACCGCTTTGCAGTATCTGACGAGCGGTCTGTCTGATGGGATTATCTTAACAGACGCGTCAGGGGTTTGCAAATTCGTAGGCTGCATACTCCTGAGGACCCGGCCTTTGCGGTCTACGTGGGCCGAGTCCTCCAAAGGCCGGGTTGGCTGGAATTGCGAGGCTGTGAAATTGGACGGTCTAGCCTTCAGTTTTGCGTCACCAGCTGTCTCGGTGGAGTTTAATAAACTCGGCCGTCTGCTCCTTTCTATCTAAAATATAACAGGACACTGGCATACATTCTCGATCATCTCACACTTCTGTTTAATCAGTTTTCTGTTTGACGTTTATTCAGCTGTGTGAAAACTAAATCTTTAATCTCAGCCAAACCAATTTACTCGCGAAAAATTAAAACACTGAAAAAAGCCAAACAATAACATTTTTAAGTTATCTAAGTGACTTATATATAATGTTTAACCTGAGTTGTGAAAGACCGCGGGGGGTTTGAAAATGGTGTGCAGGGACTACGCTGTTATCGCCCCGGCTTGCTATCGAGCTGGTGGGTAACAGACGTCTCAGAAAACGTCGGAGCACTTTTGCAAATATGGAATATCTTGATAGATCGAGCAGATATTTGAAGTTTACACACCCACATTCTCGCTTGAAAATATGTTAAAACTTTATTTTGTGACCCAGAAAGAGTAATAAGAGTAATACTAAAACTAAGTAGCTGCCGCCATTGTTGGAAACTGGAGTTTGGCTGGGCTGCGCTATGAATTCTGGGATATGGTGGGCCACGAAGGACACACCCGACCCATCCTTGAAATTTGGGGAAAAGGAGGACGCATTTGTTGGCTTCATTCGGAGGAGTCTACGAATTTGGACAAACTTCGTCACAACGCTGTGATGTAATCGGCCTACAAATGCGGCCTCAGGAGGATGCAGCCTTTGAATTTGGATAGCCCCCTCTTCTGAATATCTCAGGTGGGGGCGGGGCTTCACTTGGTGCATGCTGGGAATGATTGTGTAATTAAGATCCAGTCCACATGTTGATTTCAGGCGCACTGAGACTTGTGTGTTTGAAATCTCCGGCGATAACAAACAGTCCATCGGGATTTGAATTCGCCCTGTACAGCTTGCAGAGCACCTCTTTAGTATTAGCACTGGCTGGAATGTGCACTGCTGTAATGAGCACAGTAGTGAGGTATGTAAAAAGGTGTGCATCTGACAGTCACAAACTCTACCAGCGAGCAGTAATTAGAAACTAGCACAGAGTTCTTGCATGTTGATGTAGAGACACAAGCCAACACTGTTAGTGAGCAATGTTTCTGTGAAAACAAAGACGCAGCAGTCCCTAAATTGTGTAGTCCACTGAAGTCGGATACAGTCAAGTTTATTGTCCAGTGAGGAAATGTTTGAGGATTGATGGGAGGGCCAGCCAGCTTGCATTTGCTTTTAGCATGTTTGCTGCGCTTCCGCTTCCGTGCGTGAAATTGCTCGTTCTGGTGTCCATGTGGGTCAGAAGTCACAATGAAAGGCAATAAGAAACAAACAAAAGCCGGCACCATTTAATCTGGAGTGGCAGCTGCGTGCTACTGCCGCGCCGCCAGTTCATTGTCAAGAGCTTTCTTTAGCAGGTTATCATCAAGGATGTGTTTGCACATTGTATTAATCTTTCCCTCAACCCTTACAAGCCTCCCAGTTCCTGTTGCTGAAAAACTTTCCCACAACATGATGCTGCCACCACCATGTTTAACTTCAGGGACAGTACTGCCCAGGTCATGAACAGTTCCTGGTTTCCTTCAGACATGATGTTTGGCATTCAGGCCAAGTATTGCAACTTTCTTCTAGAGAACTTTGCTTCTCATGGTATGAGAGTCCAGTCAAATGATGGCGGGTTCACCCTCCCCACCGCTCCCCACCTGGGACAGCTACCTCCCTACTGGGATGTAGTACTTGTTGGTTCTCGTGTGGTTGTTGACCCACTCCCTTGGTGGTCTTAGATCTCTTCTTCGGACTCTGCTGGGTACCAGTCAGTTCTTGGGCACCTGGAGCCGTAGAACCCTGATCTTGGCTTGCACTGGGGTAGCCTGTCTCTAGAGGGGTCAGCTACCTGTCTCCTCTGGTTCTCTCCTCGACTCTCACCCCTTGGCCATGGGCACCACATTTAGGGCCTTCCTGCTCTTGCTGGGATGGGTGCACAGGCATAGTCTTGGGTCTTTAATAATCCTGGGGGCTGTGGATGGGACGGTTCTCCCAGATCCATCTCGCCTCTGGTTCCTGGGGGGTGTTATTGTGGCCCCCCCCCCCCTCATTTTTAACTACATTTCATGACAAAGACACACACGTACATACTCACACTTGACACTCTTTCTCTTTTTCTGTCTCACACTCACACACACACCACAAGAAGCTTGCTGATTAATGTACCTGTGCATTTTCCAATTATTGTGTTCCAGGTTTTATATGTTTTGTATGGTCATGAAGACCCTGGAAAGGCTCATCCTGGACTAGCTTCAACCCATAGTCAGACCACATCTGGATCCCCTTCAGTTTGCTTACCAGCCCCGCCTCGGAACTGAGGATGACATCATCTACCTGCTCGATCGTGTCTACACCCGTCTGGACCAGCCAACGAGCACTGTGAGGTTCTTGTTTTTTGACTTTTCCAGTGCTTTCAACACCATCAGACTGACCCTCCTGGGTGATAAGCAAACAGTGATGCAGGTGGATGCTTCTCTGTTGTCCTGGATTGTTTATTATCAAACAGTAAGACCACAATATGTGCATCTTCCACATTGTGTGTCTGACAAGGTAATCAGCAACACAGGGGCACCACAAGGGACTGTCCTCTCCCCCTTCCTCTTCACCCTCTACACCACAGACTTCAGCCACTGCACAGAGACCTGACAACTTCAGAAGTTTTCTGATGACTCTGCAGCAGGGGTGATGAGACAGAGTACCGGGCTGTGGGCGACCCCTTTGTCACGTGGTGCAAGCAGAATCATCTGCAGCTCAACGTGGCAAAGACCAAGGAATTGATTGTGGATTTTATGAGGACCAGGAAAACCTTAACCCCTGTTTCAACCAGGGGGTCAACATGGACATTGTGGAGGACTATAAATACCTTGGAGTACACATAGACAATAAACTGGACTGGATTAAAAACACCACTGCACTCTGCAGGAAAGACCAGAGTCATCTCTATTTTGTGAGGCGGATGAGGTCCTTCAACATCTGTCAATGATCATGATTTTTTATGAGTCTGCTGTTACCAGTGCTGTCCTCTATGCTGTTGCATGCTGGGGCAGCAGGTTGAGGGTCACAGATGCCAACAGACTCAATAAACTGATCTGCAAGGCCAGTAATTTTGTGGGGATGGAGCTGGACTCTGTTAAGGTGGTGTCAGAGAGGCGTATGTTGTCCAAGTTAAAGACAATGTTGGACAACACCTCCCACCCACTCCATGACGTGCTGACTAGCCACAGGAGCACGCTCAGTGAGAGACTGAGATTACCAAAAAGCACAGCTGAACAACACAAATCATTCCTGCCTGTGGCTCCCTGTACAACTCCTCCATCTAACACACTTGTAAACACTGCCATAGTTACATCCTTTTGCACATGCTCTTTGCAACTCAGTAATGTTGCTGTCAATATTATTGATATTTATTTATAATCGCCTCTGTCAATCCTTGATATTTATTATTATATAATTATTGAGTGATTTGTATATATTGTGCTTTTTCTTAAATCTGTAACATATTGTATTGTTAAATAGTCTAGTCTGTTTCTGTTACTGTACTGGAGACACTGTAACCCACATCATTTCCTTAGGGATTAATAAAGTATTCTGATTCTGATATGTATGTTTGTTTTTCTTACAGATGCGAAACTTGGTAACACACATTGTGCATATTTATTTGTACTCTATCCTCTGTTTCTTCCTTGACCTTGAGTTTTGCGCTTCCTTACAGTTTTTATTTCTGTAGTGCTGGAGGTCTCTTCCTGTTGAAGAACAAGTTTCAGCTCAAGACAGAAGCATCACACCAGGAGAGTAACACTGAATCCAGTTCAATAACACTTCTTGTAAATAACCGGTCGTCCTTTTTAATAACCAACTTTTTCAGTAGATCAATGGACTTGATAAAACTCAACCAACCAACAAAGACCACCAGAGGACATTAGTGATGTGTCGGTCGCGAACGAAATGGCTCTTAGAGCCAGATCTTTGACGTGAACAACGCGAGCCGGCTCCTTATCGCGAGCCGTGTTTTTTTTTTTTCTTTCTCTCACCCTCTCTCTCGCACTTTTTTCCGCTTCACTCCGCATGCAAGCCTTGTGCTTTACGCTGGGATGAGGGGGGAGGGGCGGTAGTTACACTCAGTAGCACAGGAACAGAGCGGGAGGGAGAGAAAGAGAGCCAGGGACAACAAAGTCACATTAGAAAGGTATAGTAATCATCCACAACTATTTTCAGTTGCAGATGATAAAGGATTCAGAAAGTTTATTCATGCAGGCCCATATGACAGAGAATGTGCATCTTCTTTTTGTTCTTATATTTTAATTTATATTTAATTGTGTTGTGGTTTGCAGTGTTTGCAATTACTTCAGTATTAAATGAGGAAAAAGAAAAACTTATTTTGGGTGGTTGATATTTTTCACAGGGGGGTGGCACTGAGGATGAATGCACATGTTTTATCTGACAGATTTTTACAGTGGATGATAACACTCCTAGGAATTTGTGCTTCCTCCCCACCAAACTGGGGATCTTTTCCATCTCAGGTGAATTAACTACTACACTACAGATCACTTCCATTATTAAATAAATAATTGACAAATAGTGCTTTATTAATTTCATGTTTGCAGCTAAATCAAGTGACCCATGAGTAACTGTTAATGATGTGTTACCTAAAGTCCTCTGAAGCCACTTCGGTCTGTGGTTGAAGTAAATAAAGATGTAGTATGCAGGGATGCCAGTGAGGGAAATGGCAAATCCAATTCCTGTGTTAACAGGGTCCGAGTACAGAGACAGGAAGACCATGAAGAAACATGTGATGCAGAACACCACTGGAAAAAACAGTGGAACCTGCGGACAAATCAACAGTGAAATTATATACTGTACACACAAAGATGGTGAAAAGTCAGGATTTTGCAGAACTGATTGAATGTTTTGTGTTTAAACTTTCAGAGGAAAATGTAAGAGCTACAGTGCTGTGAAAAAAGTATTTGTCCCCTTCACAGTTCCTTAGTATTTATGTCACAATTTCATGTTTTAAATCATGGCACAAACTTTAATATTAGACTAAGATATTCTGAGTAACTACAAAATGCAGCTCTTAAACGATGATTTTATTTATTCAGGGCAAAGCCTATTTGACCCTTTGTGAAAAAGTCATTGCACTCTTTGGTAAATCATCAATTAACTGTAATTAACCACAATTAAATGTGAGTGAATTTTCATTGCTAGACCCAGTCCTGATTATTGTCACACCCGCTGAATCAAGAAATCCCATAATTAGAACCTGTCTGGCAAAGTAAAGTAGGCTAACAGATGTGAAAGCCAACACATCAGAGCTAAGGAACAAACTCAGTGACACTTATCAGTCTGGGAAATGGTTTTCCACTAGTACCAACTCAGCTCGGCTCAGCTTGATTCAACATTTAAAGGTTTCCATTGGGTACTTTCTTAGTACCTGCTTGTTCCAAGAAAGCTGAGTCAATCCGAAACTGTGACTTCAGCAGACTTCATGACAGCTGTTGGCCAATCTATGGCATCACTCAATGAGTCATGAGAGCAACTCCTTCACAAAAACTTTTGAAACTAGGAAGTGGTCCCCGAGTCTGACGAAAAGCCACAGATCGAGCAGCAGATATGCAATCGCCTTGACATCCTCTATTGTTGTGGTGGTTTATGTTTCATACAAATGAAAACACAGTTGCTATAGTGAATCCATGCACATTAGGTGGTACTCAGTTGTGATGGAAAATGAATGAAACGCAGTAGAGTCAAGTCAAGTAGGTACTAGTGGAAAAGAGGCTAAAGTTATTTCTTAGGCTTTGAGAAAACAGTGAACCCCAGAGAGAGCCATTATGGACAAATGAAGAAAACCTGGATCAGTGGTGAACCTTCCAGGAGTAGCTGGTCTACCAAAGAGTGCATTGAAGACTCATCCAGCATCACCCCAACATCTAAAGGACTGTAGGCCTCAATTCATGAATCAAAAATAAGAAAGAGACCAAGCAAAATGCTATCCATGGGAGAGTTCCAAACTGCTGACCAAACAAAACACAAAAGCTCATCTCAAACTTGACGGGAGTCTTTTCCCAAGACTTTGGGGAAAAGATTCTGTTGCCTGACAAGACGAAAGCTGAACCTTTTTGGAAGGTTTGAGTCCTGGCTACATCTGGTGTCACACCATTGCATACAAAGAGCATCATACTAACAGTCAAACATGATAGCGGTAGTGTGGTGGTCTGGGGCAGCTTTAAGAGCTGAACAACTTGCCATGATTGATCAAACGGTGAATTCTGGTGTCTACCAGAAAATCCTGAAGGAGAATGTTCAGCAGTCACACTTGAATGATGCAGTGGGTCAATGATCCAAAACACACCAGCAAGTCCACCCCCGAATGGCTCAAAAATAAATTAATAAATGAAGGCTTTGGAGAAGCCTGGTCAAAGTCAGGACTGAGAAAACTGTGAAGCTTTAGCATGACAACACAAACACTTGGTGGTAGTTGTTGCTGTGAAGGGTGTCACAACCAGTGATTAGGTTTAGGGGACAATTACTTTTAAAATATAAAATGCAATTTGTTTGATGATCTGAAACATAAGTGTGACAAATGTAGAAAACACTAAGAAATCAGAAACGAGGCAAATACTTCCACGGCACTGTATCTGGATGCATGAAAGGTTAATTGCATATATAACTGTTAATACTGCAATGTCTAAGTTCAGATATAGCTGCATAGTGGTGTGGAAATACTGACTTTAAAAGGGCGGGGGAGGTCCGGCTTTGTGTATCGGAGGTAGATCAAACCCAGCACCACCACACCGATGAACAGCCATCGCAGGAAGCTCATGAAGTTCAACAGACTGTAGATGTCTCCAACTAACAGCTGGAGCATGGTCATAGGGTACTGTACATTCACATACACATCCAAATACACACACACATACAAGACAGTTGTATTTCCATCAGTCAAGACTGTGTATTTACAGTGTAGATTTACAGTAGGTTTTATGGACTCAAAACTTGAAATCTTTGGTTCCTTCTTCACAGGCTGTTTTACTGGATCCAGGGTCAGTGATAGGAGCCTTGAAACAAAATGGCTGTCGCAGCATTCTGGATTGCCATGCAATACCCTCTGGTATGGACTAGAGATGGACCGATCTGATATTACCTATCTGTATCGGTCTGATACTGACCTAAATTACTGGATCGGATATCGTAGAGAAATAAAAAATGTAATCCGATCCATTAAATATTACAAAAGCACCTCACAAAACTTGCAACATAGTGTAACCCAGCTCATAACCTCAGCACGTCGAAGCAGTATGCGTCATGTGATAGAGCAGCTGTGGCGTGCGAGACCTGTCGGCGGTCTGGTTGAGCATTTGGAGCCTAGAAAGCTATCCCAGAGAAGTAAAGCAAGTCTGTAAATTCATCTCTGAATGTTGGTGAAGCATTCCTACAATAAGCTTAACAACTGATATATGGAGCTCGGATGTCTGTGCACTGTCATTGCTAAGTCTAACCGTACAATGGATAGATTTAAGTTTTACTTTGAAAGAAAAAACTGTGTTGCTGGTCAAGTTTCATGGTTCAAAAACAAAACAAAACAATGAAAAACACTTATACTTGTGTTTTGTATAGAAATTAGACAAAATTCAGTCTGAGGTTAAATGTGATAGAAACAGCTTACACTGACATCTATCTCGATAAAAGATGAGTGTCACAAAGCCGTGTTTGCATTTATTTGCACTGCTTTCCACTCTGGATGTCTATTTATGTTCAGCTTTATTTATAAAAGGGTCCATTATACAACCTGTTTTTTTGGGGGGGGTTTTAAGTTGTTGAATATTAACATTATTTTGTGCTGATATTGCACTTTTTTCAGAACCAAAAACTTTTTGAAATCTGCAGTTCTGCTAAAAGTTTAAATAAAAGGATCAGTATTGCTGAAATGTGAAATATTTTGGGTGGAGCGTATTTTTTAAATACAAGTATAATAGAATAGCTTTAGCATTTTGTTTGAATTAAAATTTAATTAAAATTTGACTATGAACTTTTACAAAGTGCAGGAAGATATTAAAACACAGTTATTGATTATAAAATAGACTATATCGGATTCATATCGGTATATCTAAATTTATGATATCGGTATCGGACATAAAAAAGTGGTATCATGCCACCTCTGGTATGGACCTAGTTGGTCAGGGCTTCATCCTACAGCAGGATAAAGACCCCAGACAGTCCAAGCTGTGGCAGAACCACCTCAGGAACAAAGAACAAGATGGTGAGCTTGGAAACATGGAGGTCCAGCACAGTCTGCAGACTGAAACCATCGAGCTGGTTTGAACTGGACAGAAGAGTGAAAGCAAAGCAGCTACAAGGTCCACATTCATGGGAACTGCTACAGATATGGGAAGAAGCCACACACCTGCAAGCAGTTACTCACCTGCGGCTCATTATTCTGCTACTCATGGCCACTATTTAAGGCAGTGGCTCAGTGCTTCTGGTCACTGGAACGCTGTACAACTCACATTAGTGTAGTCCCAGCTTTGACCTTCTCTCGTGTTTGTTTGTGATTTCCTGATTTTGATCTCATCATCTGTTTATTGTGTATATATATATATATATTCCCTGGACCCATCCTTGTTTCCCTGCCCTGGATTCCTGAGCGTGAGTGTTTGGCAGAGTGACGTGGTGTGTCAGAAGAGGAGCGTGTAGTGTTTGCTAGAGCGAAGCTTGTTGTGTGGCCAAAGTGGAGCGAGGTGTGTGGGTCAACGGTTGAGTGTGGTGTCCCTCTCCCCTCCTGCCCATGGAGCCCTGGAACCCCTGATTCCCCCGCATTTTAGTGTTTAGTGCGCATGCGCCAACCAGCGTGCAGCCTGTTGCAGTCACTCCTGCTTTTTCTCTTAGTTTAGCTCTGTTTTCTTACGTATTCTTTTTTTTCTGACTTGTATTTTCATCCGTTTATTATCTTTTACTCAATCATGTGGATTAAGAGAGTTTTTGTTCTTCTGGTGGCCGTGGAAATATTACTTTTATCAAGGAACGGGACCGCAGCACATCTCCTACATGCACGGACTGTTTACTCCAGAGATCAGCTGATCGCCCTGATGCCGGCCGGCTCGCTGACCAGACCCGCAGAAGTACCAGCTGAAATTTGGAGAAAAACACATCGGGGATGCAGAGGTCAAGGACAGAAGAGAAGAAAGAAGGAGACGGTGAGACAGCGGAGGCTCGAAGTGAGGAGGAGGTATAAACCGTGTCTGCCGTCTATCGTAATGGGAAATGTGCGATCGTTATCGAATAAAATCGATGAGCTCTCAGCACTGGTACGGAGTCAGAGGGAATACCGAGAGTGTAGCCTGATGTGTTTCACTGAATCATGGATGCACCAGGACATCCCGACGAGAATGCTTCCGTGGAAGGCGTTGTTGGCGTTGTTGTTATGTTTATTATTTTATCGTATTTATTATTCTTATGGTATCTATTATGTTTCTATTGTTCAGCACTTTGGTCAGCCTTGTGTGTTTTTAAAGTGCTATATAAATAAACAATGATGATGATGATGATGAAAGGCTTCCACACTGTTCGGCCGGACAGGGACAGCATCACTAACTGTAAGTGGAAAGGAGGTGGGCTTGCTGTTTTAGTTTAGCGCTGTTTTAGTTAACAACCGGTGGTGTAACCCTGCCAACATAACAGTCAAAGAAAGGATTTGTTGCCCGGACATTGAACTGTGTGCTGTTGGACTCAGGCCGTATTATTTACCCAGAGAATTCTCTCACGTCATCTTGGTGGCTTTTTATGTTCCTCCCTCTGCTAACCCCACAGCTGCATGTGACACTACCCACTCTGCCATAGCCCGGTTACAGACTCAGCACCCGAGTGCCTTTATTGTGATCTCAGGTGACTTCAACCATGTATCACTGGACAATACAAAACCAACATTCAGACAATATGTGGACTGTCCCACCAGGGGAGAAAAATTTTTAGACCTACTGTATGCTAATGTCAAGGATGCATGCAGCTCCTCCTCCCTCCCCCCACTTGGTAGGTCAGATCATAACCTGATTCACCTCACCCCCCGCTATGTGCCAATTGTGAGGAGGGAACCTGTGACCACGAGGAGCGTTAGGAGGTGGTCAGAGGAGGCCTTAGCGGAACTACAGGGCTGTTTCGAGGTGACCAACTGGGAAACACTCTCTGAGCCTCATGCCGAGGACATCAATGGGCTTACTGAGTGTATCACAGACTACATAACTTTCTGCACCGACTCCATTGTTCCAGCTCAGACTGTTCATTGTTACCCAAATAACAAGCCGTGGGTGACTAAGGACATCAAAGCCCTCCTCAACAACAAGAAGAGGGCTTTCAGAGGGGGCAATAAAGAGGAGGTGAGGAAGGTCCAGGTGTTACTAAAGGACAAGATCAGAGAGGCGAAGGACAATTACAGGAGGAAGCTGGAGTGGAAACTCCAGCAGAACAGCATGAGAGAGGTGTGGAGGGGCACGAAGACCATCACTGGATTCAGGCCAACCAACAGCAGGGGGGCTAAGGGAGGTGAGAATGGAGCTAACGAGAAGACACCACAGTGTCTGCTCACCCCCCCCCCCCCCCCCCCCCCCACACACACACACACACACACACAACCTCACCTGTAGTGTGCCTGGAATGCAGATCCACACCACTGTGCCAGCCTCTCTCTTCACATGGCGCTGTTGCCTCCTGGGAGATTCCTGACACCCCCACCCATCACCTTCACTCAATACCAGGTTGAGATGCAAATGAGGAGACTTCACTCAGGCAAGTCTGGACCAGACGGAGTGAGTCCCCTGTCCTCAAGACCTGTGTCCCCAGCTGTGTGGAGTCTTTCATAAACTGTTCATGCTGAGTCTGCAGAGGGTACCAGTGATGTGGAAGACATCATGCCTCGTCCCTATTCCAAAGACGCCACGTGTCCTGGATTGTTGATTACCTGACAGGGAGACCACAATATGTGCGTCTCCCACAGTGTGTGTCTGACAAGGTAATCAGCACCACAGGGGACTGTCCTCCCCCCTTCCTCTTCACCCTCTACACCACAGACTTCAGCCACTGCACAGAGACCTCCATCTTCAGAAGTTTCCTGATGACTCTGCGGTGGTTGGATGCATCAGCAGGGATGATGAGACAGAGTACCAGGTTGTGGTTGACTCCTTTGTCACGTGGTGTGAGCAGAATCATCTGCAGCTCAACATGGCAAAGACCAAGGAACTGATCGTGGACTTCAGGAAGACCAGGAAACACTTGACCCCTGTTTCAATCCAGCGGGTCAGTGTGGACATTGTGGAGGACTATAAATACCTTGGAGTTCACATTGACAATAAACTGGACTGGGCTAAAAACACCACAGCACTTTACAGAAAGGGCCGGAGTCGTCTCTATTTTTTGAGGTGGATGAGGTCCTTCAACATCTGCCAGAAAATGCTGAGGATTTTCTACGAGTCTGTTGTGGCCAATGCGATCCTCTATGCTGTTGCATGCTGGGGGAGCAGGCTGAGGGTCGCAGATGCCAACAGACTCGATAAACTGATCCGTAAGGCCAGTAATGTTGTGGGGATGGAGCTGGACTCCCTCAAGGTGGTGTCGGAGAGGCGGATGTTGTCCAAGATAAGGACAACAATGTTGGATAACACCTCCCACCCACTCCCTGACATGCTGGTCAGTCACAGGAGCACGTTCAGTGAGAGACTGAGATTACCGAAAAGCACCACTGAACGACACAGGAAATCATTCCTGCCTGTGGCTCCTTGTACAACTCCTCCATCTAACACACTGGTTACTGCAACAGCTACACCCTTTTTGCACATGTTCTTTTTCAGCTATTTATTAATAAGTGACTTTTATGCATATATATGCCTGTTTATATTGTGCTATTCTTAGTTAGTGTATTATCTGTCTTTGTTAAAGTTTGTTTATAATGGAGCACTGTAACAAAAAATAATTTCCCCCAGGGATCAATGAAGTATTCTGATTCTGATTTGTATCTTGCTCACTTGATGTTTGTAAATAAACCTTCATTAAACTTTTTCCCTGAATCCGTTCAGTCAGACTTGACAAAAACTGGAAAAATTGGGGTGTTCTAAAACTTTTGTAGTTTAGTTACTTTCCACTATGTTCCTGCTCCACGATAAACTACAAATTTACCCCAAATTACTAAAATATTGATATTTTGAGAATCAAATTCTAGAAAATAAATCAGGCCCCATCTTAACATTTTATCCTTATCTTAAAGACGCTGCTGGTTGCTAATTTACTTGTGGTGGGTAACAAATAAGCAGAACTGCTTTCTTCCATTTGTGCAACATCTCTAAAGTTAGAAATATCCTGTCTCAGAGTGACGCTGAAAAACTAGTTCATGCATTTATTACTTCCAGGCTGGACGACTGTAATTCATTATTATCAGGAAGTCCTAAAAACTCCCTGAAAAGCCTTCAGCTAATCCAAAATGCTGCAGCAAGAGTCCTGACAGGGACTAGAAAGAGAGAGCAGATTTCTCCTGTTTTGGCTTCCTGTTAAATCCAGAATTCAAAATCCTGCTCCTCACATACAAGGTCTTAAATAATCAGGGCCCATCTTATCTTAATGACCTTGTAGTACCATATCACCCTATTAGAGCACTTTGCTCTCGCTCTGCAGGCCTACTTGTTGTTCCTAGAGTATTTAAAAGTAGAATGGGAGGCAGAGCCTTCAGTTTTCAGGCCTCTCTTCTGTGGAACCAGCTTCCAGTTTGGATTCAGGAGACAGACACTATCTCTACTTTCAAGATTAGGCTTCAAACTTTCCTTTTTGCTAAAGCATATAGTTAGGGCTGGACCAGGTGACCCTGAATCCTCCCTTAGTTATGCTGCAATAGGTGTAGGCTGCCGGGGGATTCCCATGATGCACTGGGTGTTTCTTCTTCACTCACTATGTGTTAACAGACCTCTCTGCACTGAATCATATCTGTTATTAACCTCTGTCTCTCTTCCACAGCATGTCTTTATCCTGTCTTCCTTCTCTCACCCCAACCAGTTGTTGCAGATGGCCCCGCCCCTCCCTGACCATGATTCTGTTGGAGGTTTCTTCCTGGTAAAAGGGAGTTTTCCCTTCCCACTGTTGTTCATAAGGGGTTGTTTGAGTATCAGGATTTTCTCTGTAGTTGTGTAGGGTCTTACCTTATAATATAAAACACCTTGAGGCAACTGTTGTTAGGTTGTTGTTCTATATCAATGAAACTGAATTGAATTGAATCTCTAACCTTCCTTCAATTTTTGTCCAAAAAAGTGCAGAAAGCTCAGACAGAATTGTTTTCAGGACTCATGACATCTATCAGCTCATGTTGTCGTCCGTTTCAAAGATTAGTTTTTGTGACCTTTAGAATATTGTCTGAAATGAAATGCTTATGTTAGTAAACTGACCATTATGAGGACAGCTGCAAGTGGAGTGTGTCTGCGGACATGGATCATAGACAAAACCTCAGGGAGCTGGCCTTCACGCGAAGCTACGTAGAACATTCTGGTGAACACACACATTATGACAAAATGAGGAGAGAGACCATGACATTCACTTGATAATCAACACAGTCACATTTTATGATTAAAATCAGCTCTTTTTCAACATGAAACATATTCCCATGGGCAGTTTTCTCATTCCCATTAACAATGCCTCAAGTGTGTAGGTTCAAAGATTTGAAAAAACAACCTGCTTGACTAACTGTGCCTGCATATTTTACAATAAATGCTAGTTTACAAAAAAAGAGAAAAAGATACAGGTGTCCTTTGTTTCCCTCTCTGAGTAGTTCAGATTTTACTTGCTGGTTAATGTGACACTCTGAAAATTCCTTGATTAGGTTTAGGAAAAGTTTAAATTCATTAAATCATTGTCACTTTTGTTGCACCGTAGCACAGATGCTTAAGGACACCTTGTGTGCACCACCAGCAACTTTGAAAAAACTGATGTATTTGACACCCTACACATGACACACACACACACAGAGTATAAGTATACTTAAGTATACTTAATACCGCAAATTATTGCAAAATTAGAAACACCTGGTGACTTTTGTTTAACTGCTACAGGATTCTGTCGTGAGCACATAGGCATACATACTCTAGGTGCGTTAGCAGTGACAGGGACCTTACCTTGACAGGGCAAAGAGGCCGCCGTTCATGGAGCCGTAGCAGGACAAGGCTACAAATACTGGGACGGCGATAGAGAAGTTCCCCAGAAGCCTCTCTGCAAATGTCTGTGGATTTCACAAAGAGGACATAAAGGGAGACAGATGAGCGTTTGTTGGTCATTTGTTTGTATTAAATGTCAGATGGAAAGCAGTGTTCAGGTGACCGGTGTATTTGAGGCTGGCTCGAATAAATCAACTTGCAGGAAGTGTTGACTAAAGTTTTCTAATATTTTCAGTACAATGTTGGTGACGAAGCAGCACTGTGGTAGAAGGAAACAGGCCAACGAAACAATGTGAAAACATCAGAGCTGAACGACGGCCTTTCTTTAAAACACTTCATGGAAGATGGACCGTTGCATCCGAAGCATAGTCAGGCAGACTGTAACTGGAAACACCATTGGATGTAAGGTTACACTTGCAGCCAATCAACTAAACACTGACCAAGCAGGAGCAGCACTCCACCCTTCAGAGATAAGCTGCACCCTTCATACAGGATTCATACAGTAGCATGACCAGAGCTTTGAAGAACTAACAGACACTATTAGTTGTTTGGTGTGCAAGACCTTTGTTTAAAAAGCAGAGGGATTATCTTTAGTCAGAGGAACTAAATGAAAGAGGAACATTTATTTTTAAAGGTTCTGTTTAAATACATGTAGTACACGTTTTTGAAGGACAAAAGGTCCACATTAGTACAGTTTCATTTCTAAACATTTGCTGCACTTATACCTTTGTCCAAAGTTTTAGGAGCCCTTGGTGTACGTTTGAAAATGTCGAAGTTTCTTTGTTCTCTACACCACAATCTTTAGTGGTAGTCTATTGAGGTAAATGCTAAATAAAAAGGATCTTTAGATATAACTTCAGCCTATTCCATTCATCACTCTTCCATTATGTGAACACACCTCTAATTCAAAAAGCCTAAAATGACTAATCGTGCCTCGAGCCAAGCTTCTTCGAGATAAGTTCTAGACACCAGTTAAACTCTGTAATCAAGTTTGAGATGTAAACTTCTGCCCGCTGTCTATGAGAGAGGAAGAACATAGTTTAATGCTTTTATCCTATCACAGCCTTCTAAGAACAGATAAATGCTCTTAACACCTGTCTTAAGGTGCTTTTATCACTCACGGTGCACAGGGCAATAAAACTAACTGCATTACAAAAGACCAGCGATCTCTGATCGCTATCCCCAGTCTAATAAGCAACAGTGGTTATTATTGGGGAATGTCTGTGATGTGATTAACATTAACAGGGCTGGGATGGAACAATCACATTAACAGCTGCTGGGAAGCCAAGCTGTCAGAGACACTTTGCTGATAATGACATGCTAAGTGCAGGAAGGCAACCGCACTGCTCAAGCCAGAAGTAAACACCATGAAGGTGAGACCTCAACTAAATGCTTTCAAGTAGCATGCACAACGTTTTACTGCAGAGAGCCAAGGTCAGCCCTTACAGTGAAAAACACTGTGAGATATATTTCACTATCAAATAAGGAGCCACTGCCATAATTTCAGCTTAATATAAGCTACTGATATCACATATAACATAACAAAGTTTTGCTTTTCTCGTTGCTTTGTTGAACTTTCCCTGTTCCTGCACACTGCCTGTCTGTGACAAGTTTTTGTTATAGCCCATATAGGTTGGCTTCACATTTCCTGATAAGTTTAACAGTAACTGCAAAAAGCCTTCAAAGTAGTTTTTCTGATTTTTAGAGAGATAGGGTTACCATAACAGATTAATTTATTAGAACAACTTAGCTTCCAAATCCACTGTCCTTATGACAACAAACACAAAGCTGCAGTCATGGGATCTTCCACTGTGTGGCCAACTGAATGCTCAGAAATAGAGCTACATAGCGTTCCCAATAGTGGTGAGGATTCAGACACAAAATAGCCCCCAAAAGTTTCTAGTTCATACAATACTTGCCCAGCAGGGAATTACCCTGATGGCGTCTTCCTGCTTTGCAGATACCTTGCAGTCTGGAAATGGCTTATTTAATGAGTTACAGTTGCAGTTTTGCCGCTGTTTACGTTCAGTTCTGCCATCGTGGATTGTGGCTACTCTGACTTTACGAGTGGGAAGGTGATGAGTTATTCCAGATTCACATTTCAACTGGGAACTTGGAAATTCTGACTTGGGAACACACCCTATTTCTACCACCTTGATGCTGATTGCCGTTTTACAACACTTGTTCAAACAGCTCTGAATTTTTGTGACTGCTAGTTATTTGTGTTTACCCAAAGTAATGCCACAAAATGTAGTTCTTTGATGATTCTAGTGAATCGTGAGCTTTTGATCTACGTTTTTATGTGTAAATTGTTACATTTTGTTCAGGCATAGATGTCTCTTGTCTCTCGTTTACATATTTCTCCAAGTTATTTTTTTCTGCTGAATATTTTGCTTTATGACCAAATTGTCAACAAAGTTAATAGCATTGCTTATTTATTACTGATTAGCCAGTCAGATTATTAGCCAATTGGGATGCTTTACAAAGCTCTACAGAATATATATTTTTTAGATGAGGGGATGTTTGCATTGTCTGCTCTATGTCAATCCTTCTTACCCATAACATCCCTATCTGTGCACAGGCATGTTACGGTACATGCAGAGCTCAGGACAGAAACAATAATATGGGTCTATAAATGAATGACTGTGCTATAATAAATGCACTGTCACAAAATCTATTGATTCTTTCCCAAACACATATCATTAAAAAACTCTAACTAGTGCTTTAAGGTAGAATCATTTTCACTACAGATGTATTTAGTTACACTATAATTATACACTGAGCTGATACAGATATTTTGTGAATAAGAGACATGGGTGAGGGGTCCAACTTTGAGTGTGTATGGCCTTGATTGAGGACTCATGGGGGGAAACGTACATTTATAACGTTGTGTTACTGTTTTACTGTTGTTGGTTTTTGCTTTTTTATTTTAATCCTAATACAATATTTAAAGCAGACTGATAAGTGACAGTTACTTTTAAAGGTTCAGTACTTACACTGTTTTTCTAAGTACTTACCACAGCAACAGCTGATGAGGCCAGGAGCTCCTCAGCTGACATTACAGTGTAGTATGCCACATTGGTGAGCACATAGCAAGAAGTCACAATTGCCATGGAGATACAGATGGCGAGTGGAACAGTCCTGAGGGCCGGAGGAAGCACACTGTTAGGCACTTGTAAGACTTACTCGTCCTTCTTTCCCTTGTATATCTATGTCTGTTTTACTTCCATACATGCTCCACCTACACAGCTTTCTAAGAGACGTAAACAGAATGTACCACCTACTGTCAGGCTGGTCAATTCTGTTAGCTACAACAGCTCCAAAGTTTTGCTTTTTGTGCTCATTCTGCGGTAGGCAGCACAAAACAATCAGAGTACTCTGCATTTTTTTGTTAAAAACAGTGAATGCAGAGGAAACGGCATCTAATAATGTTCACATGTGCCAGATATGCCAACAGGATGAATTCACTTCAATTCAATTCAAATCAGCTCAATTCAGTTAAGTATATACTGAATATTGTAGGAATGAAATCACAACAAAGGTTGCCTCAAAGCACTTATGTTGTAAACAGTCTACAAAAATACAGAGTGACAAAGTGGAACAACAGTAACTCAGCCATGAAGTGGCAGAGCATGTAACGTCACACAGTGGGTTCAGTCAGTTTGTTGATGGACCCTTCCTGTTCTAACATGAGTAACCATAGTAACTGGTAACACACCAAGATGCTGTATAAGGCTCAGGTACAGTAGACACAGTCATTTCACTTCAATGTAGTCACGTGATCCCATGCTGTTTATTAGAAACACTGATCACAGTGAAATCAGCCACTTTTGTCGAACAGATGAAGAAATATGATTCCTTAGATTTTAAATTCTATTATTTATAAATAACTTTACACGACCAGAAGAGTAAGCACATGGATTAAACTTACCTTGCAGGGTTGTCCACCTCCTCTGTCACAAAGTTCAGATAGAACCTGAGTAAGGAAAGAGTTAGTTTATTACCTCCACTTATTAATGACCAGCAACAGTGTGTGTGTGTGTGTGTGTGTGTGTGTGTGGGGGGGGGACACACGATCTCTTTCCCCACCAAGATCGACCTATCTTGGTGGGGACAAAAATCTGAAACTTGCTACACTGATGGGGACCAACAGACCCTAAAATCCCAGTCCCCACAGGGTTGAAGGCATTTTTCACACTCAAAATGTGGTTTTAGTGTCAGGGTTACAATTGGGTTATGGTTAGGTATGGAGACAGTTTAACTCAGTTTGCTTTCCACTGAAACTTTAGTGCACGGTCCTGGAACATCCTCGGCCTCCCTTGATTCTCCTGCTTAGCTGTTCTGCTACTCTTCTCCGTCGCCCCATAGGTCGTCCTGGAATTTCACTGCAGACATTCACCATCTGACTAACGTGTCCAAATACTAATGGGCTGTGAGGCCCTTACTCATTAGAGCAACCAGAGGAGAGTGGTCCAAAAAGAACAAACTATTCAAAATATATTATATACCAACAGGTATACATACCCCTGTCTATTTCCCTGCAGCATATACAATGGAAACGTCAAATCTGTAACTATGGCGTGAAACATGTGGGGCAGATGATAAGCGCATGCATGTCCATAGATTTAAAATAAACCTTGGTCCACATCTTTTTCTGAACTTCTACTACTTTGAAATTCGTTTTTTAGATACCATGGTGTTCTTCAGAGTTGCTGGTCTCATATTTCAGTTTATTCGACTGGTGATGTGTATTTAAAATCTGCACGAACTGTTTAAAACTCTCTTCTCCACGTGCCCACGCGCCTATAATATCTTCTAAGAAGTGGAGATAAAACATGGGTTGTAGTGCACACTTGGCCAATGCCCCCCTTTCCCACTCGCTCATGTAAATATTTTCCTATGATGGTGCGTATCTCTGTCCCATGGCCGTGCCTTCCAGCTGTAAGTAGCATTGATTGTCAAATTCAAAGAGAGGGGAGAAGAGACGGTGAGAAAGGGGGGAAGAAAGGGGGGAAGAAAAAAAAGAAAAACAAACAAAACACCTGGATCACCTGTATGGAGATAAGAAAAAACAGAAGAGAAAACAAACAAAAAAGAGCAACATAATAAACACAACACCATCACAATAAACTAGCTAACAGTAGATAACAGTAGATACTAAATATTACATGTTATTGTGCAGCACGCAAGATTGACAGCGCACAATGTGCTTTGAGGCAGCAGCCAAGAAAGGTGTAGTTTGTGTCTGTGAACACCTGTGTGCACACCTGTGTGGATCAGCATGCTTGTATTCAAAAGGTTTCTCCATGTAACGATCTGCTAGGGAGTGTGGGGAGCCATAGCCCCGTCCCCCAGGGCATGAAGCAGGTATGGAGGAGATCCAGGCCTCAGATATCCAGAGGCCCCAGAGTACGAGGACCCGAGGAGGACCACCACAGGGGCAACTGTGCCATCCTCCTGGGAAGAGCTGAGGAGAGCCCCAAACGAGAGGTCACCCAGCAGCCACGGAGCAGAGGCCAGAGGGGGTTGCAGTGACGTGCCCGCGGGCTCTGCCAGCAGCCAGCTGTGCCAGAGAGGACCAGGCCCAGAGGCCAGAGGCCTGAGGGTACCCCACCCCCCAGCACCTGTGGCCTGGCACCAGCCGGGCCACAGGTGCCAGGCCCTGCCAATCGGCCACCAGGAGTGAGTCGGTACATACATGAGCGCCCAGTCCCAGACACCAAGAACCACCAACACACCAATGTCTGAGGGCATCAGCCACCGGCAGGGAGTGTGGTGAGGGGAGATAGGCCCCCATACCTCGGAGAGCCCGAGATTCAAAGTCATTGTTGGTAAGGTAGAGTTCCAACAGATGGAGAATTTCTGCGTTATCCGGGCGCTTGGTGTCCGGATAACGCAGGAAGAAGTTTTCCACCCCGCCAGTCCCATCTGTGTGTTGATGCTTGTTTAAAGACTGTGTATGTCAATTGTAAATAAAAACGATGGATTACCTGCAAGAAGTGGTATGTATCTTTTAAATAACTTGGATGCCTGTTGGAGAGAGATCAATGTATTGTGATTATTGCAATCCGAAACTATTGGTCTCGTCCATGTATCAGGTCGCTTGTGTATCTTAGGCAACAGATAGAATTGTCTCGACCTTGGATCGTCGGATCCTAATAAATAGTCCCGCTGTTTAGCTGAGATATACTTTTTATGGAAAAGCTGTCTGACGATTTGTCTTATTTGAAGCTGTACCACAGGTTGGATAGAGCTAGGAATATTTTTATAGTATTTTTCATCTTCCAATTGTCTATTTGCTTCCAGCCTATACTGCTGCTTGTCCATTAGAACTATTTTGGACCCTTTGTCTGCCGGCTTGATTACTATCTGTCTGTTATTTTGTAATTCTCTGATAGCGCATCAAGTCCTGGATGGTATCATACAATGTATACCACTCAGGTTCCCAGACCGAGGGAAGGATGAGGGGCTCCCTGAAAAAATAATCTTCTTTAAAGTAGTTTTGGTTAGGGTTAGGCATTCATTTTTGATGGTTAGAGTTAGGGTAAAGGGCTCAGGAAAGCATTATGTCAATGGGATGTCACCAGGAGGATAGCAAACCAGACGTGTGTGTATATGTGTGTACCGTGCGCACACTTACCATCCAGCATACGCGTACATCCCAGAGTAGAAAGCCAGTGGCATACCAGAGAGCTGCACATTACTCAGGTCAAAGGCATTCTCAAAGTGTCTGGTCTCTCCTGCAATCATGCACACACATCAACTGCCACACTTGCCGTATTGTGCAAGATGTCTTGATGCATTCTCAATCATCCAGGAAAGTAAATTTCCAAAAGTTGATTCTGGTCATCTGGACGTAGCGTCACTCATCCAGGTGACTTCTTCAGTCTCAGCTGACTGCAGCTTTCCCCAATCTTATAAACAGTACATTTGCATAATGTTTATAAGATTGGGGAAAGCTGCAGTCAGCTGAGACTGAAGAAGTCACCTGGATGAGTGACGAAATGTTTCTCCCACAAAACGCTACGTCCAGATGAACAGAATCAACTTTTGGGGAAAAAAAATATTGTGCAAGATCCTTGAACCACCCCTCATTTCCTTATATTTTGTTTAACACTGACCTATGAGTCCTTCAAGCATAAAAACACCATTACAAAGCACTATTTCAAATTTTCCTGGCAAAATATTAAGAAATGAGGGCTTGCTCAAAACCCAATACTGTACATTTAGGTGCATTGATGGGTTATTTCTGTATTTTCTATGTTGAATTCTTAAATCAGTTTAATATCTTTAACAATTGCAATCACAGAAATGATCACAAAGCTCTCTGTATACCTGAGGGCTACTGGAGACACTGGCCTCTCTACATGAACTCCATGGTTGAGTTATTACATTAATTGCAATAATTCAACATCAGCTGTGCAAATGTAGATTTATTTTTTACAATGTGAAAGCTGGAGGTTGCCTTCTGCAGAGGCTTCAGGAGTACGGTGCTTCATTATCTCTGTGCACAAATGACTCAGTAATTACCTTTTGCGTGTCAATCAGTAATTCGTTTTCTGAAATTCGTTTTCTGAAGTTAATTAAGAAATTTCTTTGAATTAATAATTTGTTCACATTAGGAAAATGCTGAGTTAAACAGCCCAAAAGTATAATCAAGTTATTAAAAGTATAATTAATTTAAAGGTCAAATTCATGAAGAAGATTTATTTAATTTATTAAATATGCATATATGAGTTGCAATCTGGGCTTACATTACAGACAGAGTGAAAAAGATGGATGGAGGCAGCACAGATCCTCTGCTGCTAACATCTTTGTGTGCAACACTTGTTGTGCTTCTGTGCTTGCTCAAGGGACAGTTTTGGATTTCTCTTCATAATATATTCAGTTGTTATCTTTTTTATATTTAAGGTGACTTATGTTATTATTTGGAGACATATCAATAAAACTAAGATAAATTGAATAAATACAACAGATCGTGTGTAGTCCAGGGCTTGGAAGAACATTATATACATAATATGTACTATATAACTTTACTGTTTTAAGGAATGAATGCAAAGAGCGCTTACTGACACATACAGTATTGCTTCAGAGAAACATTTTAGATTAATAACATTTTAAAGTACAGCAAAGTCTGCAGTTGAGAGGAAGACAGAAACTCCACCTCTAAAATCCTGCTGTGCGGACACCAATAAATGCTCGACCTGTAGCATGCTGTGAGCAGGTGTGTATGACACGCAGGATTCATGTTGAACCACGTGCAGCTGAACACTGTGTGCAACCCAGAACACTCAGAGTTTTGGTGGTGGTACGTGTGCAGTGCTAGAGAGGTGTTACTGATGATACCTTTAAAGAGCTGGTACATGCCTGGCACTATTATGATGGCAATGGCCAGCAGCTTGCTGACAGTGAGGAAGATCTGAATCCTGGCTGTCCACGTTACGCTCATACTGTTCAGGTATATAACAGATGCTGCAGAGAGAGGGAACCATGTCAAGCAGTCATACAGTGTTTGTGACCATATTGAAGGCTCTCCATCAACAGAAAAGTCTAAGCTAGTCATATCACATTATCACATTTAGTAAGTGGGATTACTTTCTATGTAGTGACTAAAGATCAGATGTCCCTGAATGTTGTTTTCTGTGCTAACGTCAGTCACAACCTGTGCCTTACAAGAAACCAGTTCAGAATTGAAGGAAAAATTTTGTAAGCTTTTTGATACACAGATGCCTTTAGCTACATTTGGGCGTGGGGGGCATTTGTTTTTGTCAAAACGTGTTTATATTATATTATATTATAATAATTATATAATATACAAATATATCAAGTGGTGTCTTTTCAGTCTTCCACTTCACTCCAGCTCACCCTGTACTGGGTTACTTGGGCCCCTCAGCCTTGTATCCCACTGACAGGCCTTCAGAAGAGAAAGCAGAGTTGGAGGACCAGGGTCCCTGAGGTAGTTAAATTACTACTTGGTGGCAGAAGCTCTGCATTGGATGAGATTCACACTGAGTTCCTCTATGTTTTTGGACTCTCTTGCATTGAGTGGAGAACTGAGGTGGAGTCTCTGTATTGGCAAACTGTGGTTACAATTACCATCTTTAAGAAATATCCCCTTTCGAGGATATTTAATGTGCGTCAGCATTTTTTCTAACCATTCTACAAATGTTTTGTTCGTTTGGAGAAGGTATCTGACTGCATCCGTCAAGGTATCCTGTGGCAGGTGCTACAGGAGTATGGGGTACCTGACCCACTGTTCCAAGCCATTGTGCAACTACAGCGAGAGCTCGGAAGGTCGCTTTGTTGGAAATAAGTTGGACTAATTTGCACTGGGTGCTGGACGGCACTAAGGCATTTCTGTGTCACCGATTATGTTCAGAATTTCTATGGACAGAAATTCTAGTTGGAGCCAAATTATGGAAGGCTTCAACTTTGGTGGCCTCATCTCTGCTTTTAGTGGCTAAAGTAGTTCTGCTGGCTTCATCAGAAATAGAGCCAATACCCCTCTGCAATGACAGGAACCAGTTAAGGTGGCTCGACCATCTGCCTAGCACCCTCCCTGACTGGCCTCAAGATAGACCCAAGACATGCTAGAGACATTACATCTCTCGGCTAGACTGACAAAGCCCTGATGTTCCCTCAGATAAATGAGAAGGATCAACTAATTCACTCAGCTAATCCTTTAGTTGGGAAACCATGATGTGATTATTTATTCCATCAATAATTTGTTGTGTTGACAAAACAAATTATACTTTATGTTCAAACATTTATGATATAAACAAAATGTCCTACTTTTGACAGAATTCAAACTCAGTTATTTACAGTGCTGAACGTGGGAAAGTTTGGCGGAATATGAGAAACTGAGCAACTATCAGTGTGTATAATCAGTGGCCCAGTTTAAAATGCTCTGAAATGCTCATTCATGTGAATTTGCTATACTGGAGATTGTATTAGTATGTTGTGCCCTATGATTGTGTTTAGAAGGTTGATAAGCTGAGGATAGTCCTGGGTCTTTTTGTCAAACCCCTCTTCCTTCTCATGCACACTTCTGTCTTCTGCTATTTACCCGAGCTATTTACAACAATTCACTAAGATAACATCTGGGCATATTATAACACTCCTTATTACAGTAGCAAAGGTATATACTTAGGCCAATGGCTGTGGCCAGTTTGACAGCCAGGGGGGGGATACCACATGGCATGAACAGAGGTTCCAGGATGTACTGACCAAAGGCCAGAGAAATGACTGCCATGGCTGCAGGCCTGCAAGATGCAACCAAATATGTCAGTTTTTACATTAACATTAATTTATATAACCTTAGGTAACATTCATACGTCCATAAAAGATTATCACTTATGTTTCCAGCCTTGTAGAGTATTTTAGTCACCTTCAACTACAGCTTTGTTTCATTGTCTGCATCTTCACCTTTGGTGTCTCATCAAGTCATTACAGCAAAAAAGACATGGTTCTAGAGCTAGCACTGAAGGTGGTGACCAAAGTCAAAGCTAATACAAAGCAAATACATGACTTTGATTCATTGCAGCTGGACATGAAACAAAGAAATGCAGTAGTGGATATGGGAAAACAAGCATCTGTTAGATGGCAGCATATTTGTTATATTGTTATATTTGTTTTTGCGATATACATTTTTAAAAGCAAGTGAAACACAAAAGTCACAAAAATGAAATCAAAGGATCTCAGTTTGATGGGTTTTTAACCCAGCATAATACAGCTGATGCTGAAAGATCCAACATGACCTCATAGAAATTTATGAAATATGTGACATGACTTCTTAGAAAAAAATTACTTGGTGATGGTACATGTGTTAGATCATAAATAAGTAAAAAAAAAACAACAACGTTTACTTATACAGCACATTTCACAGACTCTGGTCTATTTAAAAGCTTTCTCCAATAAATATGATCGTGGTGATTTCCAAGCCGGCTTTCACATCCCGCTGTAAGTCCCGCTGTAGCAGGTATAACGATGGGAGTTTGTTTGTAATATCAGATGGGCAACTTCCTAGACATAACATTTCCATAATCACATCCTCATGTGTGCACAGCAGTGGGCTTGGTTTCAATATGAATGAAACAATACTGGCTAGTCCCAAAGGCTCAGCTTCTGGCTCATCTGTATTTCTCTCTTCATTTCCCACAGCAGTCACTGCAGCCGGGGAAATCGCTCTTTGTCCCCCTCATTCTTGTTTTCATTCTCTGCCTCCCTCTCTGTTCATTTCCCATGGTTTCCATTCAGTCCTTGTAGCCTGAGGGTAGCATAAGATTGTGCAGCTCCAAATAGCCAGTAGACTGGTTTGTACTGCTTCACCTTGTCTGTGTACACATCCACTTCCATAGAGCATTTTTTCAACTCTGTGGTACAAAGTAAACTTAGTGTCACATGCAGCCATTCAGCCTTTGCTCCCCACCAAACACAGTCTGAGAGATTATGTATACACCATTTTTTTTGTAAAATAGAGACTACACAATATTTGCAACACATTGGGTGACTAGAGGTGTACGAGTTGTTTTCTGCTCCTCCACCAATTACAGCAGCGATGACTTGTGTGATGGTGATGATGTAAAAGCCTGAGATTGAGAGAAATTATTTTTGTGTTGATGTTGTATAATCTAAACTAGAGCACCCAAATGCAATAATATATTTAATATAATAGAAATAACACTGTCATTTAAATTCATCTATAGCTTCTTGTCTTTTCTTCTTAAACTTTTTCATCACCTCCATACAACTTGTTGTATTTTGTGTTGAATAAGTCCCTGTAACTGTACAAACACATACAATTAGACAATTTATATAATCAGATTTATTGTCAACACGTGGTTACATGTGACACCCCGAGTCTAAACTTTCAATTCAGTTTAGTTTTATTTATACTATGTGGTCACTAATGAGCAACAGATCTGTAAATCAAACTGAAAGATAACACTTATAAAGATGTTATGGCAAAGGTCCCATCAGGGTTGATGAGTAACATCAGCTTCCTTTTTGAATCATGTTAATACTCACTTAAGTCCAATATTTGCTCTTGTTTAGCTTTGTTTTTGGTCTCCACCAACTACTGACCTGTCACTGACTGCATCTGTCTCTCTGTTTGCTGCCGAGTTAGGATTGTATTAAGGCTTTACACTGTTACAGAAAATAGCTGCTTACTGCTGGAACCAGTGACTCTTGCCACCACAAGCAACATCCTTTATATTATACTTTGTGACAAAAAACAATGATTTGTAGAGCTAAAGATTCAGACTTAATTTAAGGCAAAAAGCATTACCTTATAGCAATGAGATCAGCCCATAATCTTATAAAAGCCATCTGAGGTCCAAACGCTTCCATTATGTATGTGTAATGCCCACCAGACTTCTTAATGCATGTTCCCAGTTCAGCATAGGACAGGGCTCCTGCAGTGACAGAGGTGACATATTAATCCCTGCTCAGAAACAAGAGGCTAGATACATACCAGTCCCAGGACTGTTAAACTGTCTCAGAGGTGTACTCTTTCCCCTTTGTGTCCATGATTAGAGCAATGTATTATTGCGCAAGCTGCCTCAGTTCTGTAGCAACATTTTTGAGTGGAAAAAAGCATCACATTTATCCATCTCAGTACAGGCTTGGCAACAGCCATTAGGTATCAGGTGCAGTGGGTCCTGGGTTCCTTCTGGTGCATGACAGTACCCGGCCTCATGTGGCGGGAGCATGCAGGCAATTCCTGGAGAATAAAGGAATTGATACCACTGACGTGACTGACCCATGCTTGCCTGAAATAAAAATCCATACAACACCTCTGGAAAGTTATGTTTCGGTCCATCTGACACCATCGGGTTGCACCTCAGACTGCAATTCAGACCTGGTGTTCTTTGTTCACTGCATTTAGGTTTACTCTCCCCTGTGCTGTAATTATGTTTCATTCTAGTCAGCTGTGTCCTCATGTGTCTCCACTTCCCCTGATCACCTCATGTGTGTATTTAGTCCTCAGTCTTGCTGTGTTCAGTGTCGCGTCGTCTGTGTTCTCACCTCCATGTTTTCACGGTCAGTCTTTGCAGTGATCATCATAGTCTCTGAGTCTTCTTAGTTTGTCACAGTATTAGTTTTCCCAGTTTAGTTATAGTCTAGTTTAGTCACGCTATCCCTGCTTTGTTTGTACACTTTGTCTTCAGCCATAATAAAGGCTCGCTTTCTGTTAAGTTCACTCCCGTCTACTCACTTGTGTACGCACCTGGGTCCATCACACACACCACCGCACGGCCTGTCTCCGCAGACCGTGACATCAACCATCAGCGGAGCGGGGGTGGTGGCTTACCGGGCTTAAGCCCGGATCATTTTTTCATTTTTTACACTCTTTTGGAGTGTAATTTGTTAGTTAGATGCCTGCCTGACAACTGTATAAAACAACACATGAAGCACAGAGCGTACCGTCGTAGATTCCCCCTAATTTTGGTATGATCTGAGCTCGGGCACTAGACGACTGAGCACTAGTGATGGGATTTCCGGCTCTTTTTAGAGAGCCGGCTCTTTTGGCTCCGAACCGGCTCTTCAGGTTGTTTTGTTGCTTTAATTAATTTATTATTGACAACAATATAAAATTGTGCAAAAAAGGAATTACTAATGTAAAAAAAAAGTGGTTTTATTTATATATGTTTATATATAAATATATGCGGTGGCCCCTAGAGACAAAACACGTACGAACTCCAAAACACATTTCTAGCGTTAACTGAACTTCCAAAACAGAGCTACTAGATCACTTAAATTACACAATTGAAAGCATATGTGAGAGCCAGTTCTCTAAAAAGAGTCAAAAATGACTCCAAGGTTCCTCACAGTGTTACTGGAGGCCAAGGTAATGCCATCCAGAGTAAGAATCTGGTTAGATACCATATTTCTAAGCTTTTCAGGGCCGAGTACAATAACCTCAGTTTGATCTGAATTAAGAAGCAGAAAGTTAGTGGCCATCCAGGTCTTTATGTCTTTAACACATTCCTGCAGTTTAACTAATTGGTGTGTGTTATCTGGCTTCATGGACAGATAGAGCTGGGTGTCATCTGCATAGCAGTGTAAATGTATGCTATGTCTTCTAATGATGCTGCCTAGGGGAAGCATGTATAATGTAAACAGAATTGGTCCTAGCACTGAACCCTGTGGAACTCCATAATTAACCTCAGTGTGTGAAGAGGACTCTCCATTTACATGCACAAACTGGAGTCTATTAGATAGATATGATACAAACCACTGCAGCACAGTACCTGTAATACCTACAGCATGTTCTAATCGCTCTAATAGGATATTATGGTCGACGGTATCAAACGCTGCACTGAGGTCTAGCAGGACAAGCACAGAGATGAGTCCACTGTCAGAGGCCATAAGAAGATCACTTGTAACCTTCACTAAAGCTGTTTCTGTGCTGTGATGAACTCTGAAACCTGACTGAAACCAGGGGCGATTTTAGCCCAGTTTTGGAGGTGCTTCAGCACCCCCAAAATGAATCAAAGCACCCCCAAAGATGTCTTACTTTTTTTGAAAATATTTGCTGTTTGTAGGACACACTACTAAAAGTATAAAAAGGATACAGTACTTAATTGAGATGGAACATTTTAACAACAAAAGTATAGATAACCCCTCCCCCCTCCCAAAATGGTTTGTTCCAGCTCGGCTCTCTCCTACTTGTTTTAGCACCGTTGCTTTCAAACCCACTGCGGTCTTTCGCTACTCAGGTTAAACATATATAAGTCACTTAGATAACTTAAAAATGTTATTGTTTGGCTTTTTTTAGTATTTTATTTGTTCCTGAGTAAATCGGTTAGGCTGAGATTAAAGTTATAGTTTTTACACAGCTGAATAAACGTCAAGCAGACAGCTGATTATCAGAAGTGTGAGATGCTCGAGAATCCGGTGTCCCGTTATATTTTAGATAACAATGAGTTTATTAAACTTCACCGAAACAATCTGCAAATTTCATTCAAATTTAATAAACTATCATCTTGTCTTTATTTTTAGTTAGCACATACCTTAAACACTTAGAGCTGTAAGCTAGTGATAGTTATATGAGAGCAGATGCATGCTGGTGCAATAAGCTGTACGCTGTACATCCAATGGATGATGATCTGATTAGTCGACTAATTGCAAAAATAATCGGTGACTAATCGACTATCAAAATAATCGTTTGTGGCAGCCCTAGTTGAAAACGTGTTTTCTGACGATGTTTGCTCTGTAGTAAAATTAGCGATATTTGACTGCCCTGTTGATCTCATTGAAATGTATACAGCCTATTTAAAATCTAAAACTTAACATTGTCCATAGCCTGCTGTTGTTACCACTGTCCTGTTTGAAATGTAATAAGAGAAACTGGTTATTTTGCCATATGTGCATGTGCCGATATTGAACCCAAGGTACTAACTAACTAACTGACTGGATGCCCATTAACCTTATAACTCCTGTTGTGTGTGTGTGTGTGTGTGTGTGTGTGTGTACAGATTGTCAGTCCAAAGAGGGAGAGAGGAAAGAGGGGAACATGAGGACAAAGTACAAGATCAGGAAGTACCAGGTAAGAAAACAGACAGGGAGTACTAAAAGGCAAAACAGTAACTGTTTAACTGGCAAAGAAAAAGAAAGACAAACAACTAATACAAACAACTCATACAATCTGGAAGTTGTGTTCTCCCTATATTAAAGCTGCTATACAGAATCTGCAAAACAAACTGGGTTGTCAGCCCTGGCACTGCATTACCATATTGAGCTTCAGTCAGAGGAAGTCACGGTTGCCAAAGACTTTATAAAGCTCAAGAGTGAGGCTGGTGCCATCCCAGATATGTTAACATTGTACAATCTTCTGGATAATCAGATCTTCCCCAAACTGAAAACTGTTATTCAGGTTGCCCTAACAAACCCAGTTAGCAGCTGTAGCTGTGAAAGGTCTTTTAGTGTCTTGAGTCAGCTCCATACCTGGCTGAGAAGGACCATGGGTCAAAGCAGACTCCAGCACCTGGCTGTGATGCCAGTTGAGAAAGAGATGCGTGAGAGACTTGACCACCAAAATGTGATAGACAGATTTACCAACCTCAAGGTGAGGCGACATAGGTTAAAAGAAAAGAAAAAATCTGCAGAGCCATAGTAGTATCTGCAGTAAAGATCTTTTCATACATTGTATATATTGTACCAAAGGCCAAGTGTCTCCATTTTCTAATAATATTTTGTATATTTCAAGGACTCTTCTATTTTTGGAGTGTATTTTTTATGTATCTGTATTGTATTATACATACACTTTAGAAGTGAATCTCTGTCCAAAAAATGCACACAGTTTACTTTTTACTCACTATGAGCATCATTTATCATTTTTCCCCAGTAATTAAGGTTAGGATATGTATTTTTTTTTTAAATTCCAATCCATTCTTCTTCGGCAGCATTTTAATAACCTTGATCAGATTTGATGGTTTTGTTACAGACTTTTCAAAAAAGTGTTTTGCTATTCTTTCAAAAATGTGGGGATTAAATTGTGTTAAAATGTACAAAACAGTGATGTCATGTTTTGTGACGAGGACCCAGGCACAGAGAGACTTGATGAATTTAAGAAACTTATGATTTAATAAAGAAATTTGCAGACTTGCACAGAGATGGTAAAATTATGATGACTGATAATGGAGATGAAGACAACAGATGATGAGGACAGGGAGGAACAGGGGTTTAAATGCACCAAGGAGGCAGTCAGACAGAACTCGGGACAACTGGAGGCATTTATGGATGCAGGGACTGACAGAGACGGGGAAGAAGTCTTATTGTGATGAGTAAAGTTTACCTTGCCTGGATGGGCAGCTCTCTGGGTGCTCAGCACCCCCAAAGCTCTGATCCTAGAATCGCCCCTGACTGAAACTCTTCAAATAAGCCATTCCTCTGCAGATGATCTGTTAGCTGTTTGACAACTACTCTTTCAAGGATGTTTGATATGAAAGGAAGGTTGAAGATTGGCCTATAATTAGCTAAGACTGCTGGGTCTAGAGATGGCTTTTTGAGTAAAGGTTTAACTACACCCAGCTTGAAGGCCTGTGGTACATAGCCGATTATTAGAGATAGGTTGATCATATTTAAGATCGAAGAATTAATTAATGGCAGGACTTCTTTGAGCAGTTTTGTAGGAATGGGGTCTAAAAGACACGTTGATGGTTTGGAGGAAGTAATTATTGAAGATAACTCAGAAAGATCAATTGGAGAAAAAGAGTCAAACTTAACATCAATGGTACTAAGAGTAGCTGTAGATAATATTACATCTGTGGGATGATTATTGGTAATTTTTTCTCTAATGATAAAAATTTTATTTGTGAAGAAGTTCATGAAGTCATTACTAGTTAACGTTAAAGGGATGGTTGGCTCAACAGAGCTCTGACTGTTTGTCAGCCTGGCTACAGTGCTGAAGAGAAACCTGGGGTTGTTCTTATTTTCTTCAATCAGTGACGAATAGTAAGATGTTCTGGCTTTGCGGAGGGCTTTCTTATAAAGCAACAAATGATTTCTCCAGGCTAAATGATGATCCACTAAATTTGTGACACGCCATTTCCTCTCCAGATTACGAGTCATCTGCTTTAGGGTACGTGTTTGAGAATTATACCACGGAGTCAGGTACTTCTGATTAGAGACCTTAGTTTTCACTGGAGCTACAGTATCCAGAGTCGTATGTAGTGAGGAGGTGAAATTATTAACAAGATAATCGACCTCTGTTGGAGTAGTGTTCAGATAGCTGCTCTGCTCTATGTTGGTACAGGATATTGACGATGATAACAGTGGGTGGATTATATTCTTAAACTTAGTTACAGCCAATGTTCCCTCTTATTTTTCATGTGTCTGAGCGAACACAAACTCCCTGAGCGTCCCTTGGACCACTGTGAGCAACAGCAGACGTGTGCGCTGTGGTCATGCCAGCATCGAATCCATCCAAGTTACATGTTTATTAAAGTAATCAGATTACAGCATTTACATTTATGTTAGACTACTTTTAACTAACTGCTTTAGCCCACTTACAATGAAAATGTAAAAAAATCTTGTTCATGACCTGTGTAGCATGTTAACACTATTGGAAGTAAAAATAACTTGAACTCCAATTTTGAAAACACAACTTTCTTTTTTTTTCTACAAAGCTCTGACTTGTATTATGAGTCTGTGGTCTGTGGTCTGGGAGAGAGTCTGTAACTCTCTGTCTGCAAAATACAGTATATAAAGACCAATGTTGGGCAATTAATTATATAGTTCTTCAAAAAAGTAACTGAGTTATGCAAACAACAACGTTTTTGCAGCTGTTTACCTAAAAATGCAGCCAAGGCGTTTTTTTAAATAAACATTTCAAACTATTTACAGAACAATCAGCTGTTCTGCATCAAATCTGATGCCACACAAATTATTTGTGCCACTCCAAAAAATAATTTGTGTCCACTATGAGATGAAGGAGAACAACAGCCTGATACCTGCAGGCCTGACAGCAGCAGATGTATCACTGCTGTAACACCTGTAACATTCAGCAGTCGCCTCATTGTTCTGACACACACAACAAAACTATTGACTACACTACACACTAACTACACACTAACTACACAAGATTTGTGCTAAACGTCTCAAATCTCTCACATCTCAAACACGCCGTCACTCCTAATACTTCCCCCTTCCTAAACAACTAAATGCCATGTTGCCATATCATTTTTTGATTGGTCGACATGGTACATTTTTCGACCAATAGGAAAGGCTGGGTTTTTTTTGGTGTTGTTTTTGCTCACAGACGGAGAGCGTTTTTGAGCATTTTCCTTATAAAACACTGTTTTTACCGTTTCTTCCTGCAGTAAATATAAACAATGACAGTATTCAGGAAGAAACCAAACATTGCTATGTGGAGTGAATAAATAAAAGTATATTTACGGTGGCCCCCCTGTGCTTGTTTCCAAAACCTTCTCTTCTGACTTTTTTCTCTTCCTTTCAGATCACTGGTGTTCTTTATTTTTCCCTCTTTCACTCTATTTCTCCATCTTTCCCTTTATGAGAAACTTTTTCTTCCACTCAGGCTGGCAGTTAATTTTTTCTCTCCTTCTTTTTTGATCATCCCTGTTCCTTCTCTTTCGTTCCTCTACTGACAGCTTCCCCTTTGCTATTTTAGCCTGAAATGTACCATTTTGTAATTACTATAATTTTTCTGAACCTTATGCTTTTATTCACAACACAATTATGCATTAAGCAATAGAAATGCTATCCGGCCATTAAGTTTGATGTCATTAGCCATTTCCAGGTCCAAACTCCGCTGCAGATCCCAAAGTCAAAGAAACTCTGCGACATCACTGAGAGTTACAAACTGTCTAAATTCTTTCATCTTTAATAAAATGATCAGTGTGGCTCTACCAGGTGTAACATCCAGGCATCCATGAAGACAGAATATATGAAATTTAACAGAGTTAGAAGTTAGATTGCTTGTTTCCACCTGAACATGATACACCAGCTCTTCTATCACTTCCAACATAAATGAAGACAGAAAACTAAACAGCAGTGACTTTTGTCAGGTTACTGAAGTTGGGCTAGCTGGTAAATAGTGATGTGCTACGTGATCGCTAGCGACACAGCTATGTTAGCATAACATAAACACAGTGAAGCTGGAGGATGAACGCTAACTTTTTTCCACTTGATAAAAGTTAACGTGAGGGTTCCTGATGGTTAGGCTGACAGTGATCACTGGCTGTTTTTAGGGGCTTGTCCAGATTAAATAGAACAAGATAAAAAGCATTAAACCATTTTAACAGCACAACAGGCTTAATAAACAGTTTGGGCACGGAAGCAGGATTCATACATCATCACTTAAAGAACAGCTCTTGGGGCACAGCTAGCTCAGTAGATGCCACATGATCGAAAGGTTGGGCGTTCAAATCCAACGAACAGAGGCTATCCTGGATCCGATCCTATCCTATCCTGCTCACTGCATCACTGAGTGAATGGGTTAAATGCAGAGGACTAAGCATTTTCCTACAGGATTAATAATGTATACATAAACAATGAGATTCAAGATAAGGCAAATTTGATAATATTCGACACGTCTGAAATGCAGAAATATCAGTAAAATACACAGGAAGTAATATATCTGAAATATTAGTAAAACATAACTTAATATAAATGGTGAACAGCACACTTTTGTGGCATTTGTCAACACCATTAGAAAAAGGGTCAACACCGTCAGACAAAATGGTGTTGATGGTGTTGACATCTGATGGTGTTGACAAAATACCTGACTTTCTCTCATAACACATGTTTATCTGACAGAAGCCATCTTGTTTTTCATCAGTTGCTTATGGCCTCTACAATCTACTTAAATGAAGCTCTTTTTACAACAAAAAATAATTAAATCTTGGATTATATCGACTTTGGTGTTGACACACTATGGTTGTGACACAGAGTTTTATCAGAAAGGTGTGCAATAAATGAAATAAAAACAAACAAATTATCACAGCAGTGACCTCATGGCATGTGTATCAAACAGGAAGTGGTAAAGGGGTCCTCAGAATGTAAGCTGCCCACAATAATTCCTGATTTTTTTGTACTTTTAAAAAAATCTGACAGTGTTGACAAAAACTCTGGACACGATTTTAATCACTTAAAAAATATATATAATATATATATATACCCCCCCAACCCCCGCCCCCTCCAGTTCTGCCGGAGCTTTCTTCATGTTAAAAAGACGTTTTTACTTCCTACTCGCTCAAAGAAGGTCATGCAATAGTTGTGGTGTTCATTATTACATGCAGTGTTGGGGAGTAACGGAATACATGTCCCGCCATTACGTATTTAAAATACAAAATATGAGTAACTGTATTCCGTTACAGTTACCGTTTAAAAAGGTGGTATTTAGAATACAGTTACTTTGTTGAAATAAATGGATTACACGGCGGTACTTCCCTGTTTCATATTGTGGCGGGTCAGGACTGTTTGGGTTTTGTTTGACAGCTACGTTCTGTTGTTCCAGGTGGCAGCGTTATGGTTGCCATGGTTACAGGGTGATGCTCTCGCTCTGCATGTTTCCTGGGTGAGAGAGCACCTTTTTGTTGTTGTTGTGCTTAGCTAATAGGCAGAATGCGGAATGTAGCTTCATGGGCAGTGTAGTCCGTGTTGCAGGGAGAATGGACTGCCATACACATTATGTGTCTGTGAGCGAGGGAGGGAGAAAAAGGAAAAGTACGAGCTGTCATCGAGCAGAAACGGGAGCTGGAAGCATGTAAATATAATAATAACCACTGCAGCCAAGAAGAGTGCCTGACGAGCCCAGTTGTAAGTAAGCTATTAAAACTCGACTGTACGCTTTGTTTGTGTTTTCCTCTGAAACAATAAGTTCTGTTGGAGCAGCCTTTCAACACCTCTCTCTGTCTCTCGCAAGCAGAGTTGACCCACACAACAAAGTAAAGCTAGTTTTCGGCTACGAGCCCGACACGGAACCCGTATTAGCCAGAGGTCCCTTTACTACGGTTCGGAGCCGCGGACCTTCAGTAACAGTAATAAATCACAGCAATAGTACATTCATGTAGTTGTAAAATGCATGATAATATGTTAAGTAATCCAAAGTATTCAGAATACGTTACTCTCATTGAGTAACGTAACGGAATACGTTACAGAATACATTTTGGGGCATGTATTCTGTGATCTGTAATGGAATACATTTTTAAAGTAACCTTCCCAACACTGATTACATGTCAGGATGATTGGCTAATATGTCCTGTGGTTAATGATCAAATCAGAATTGATACATCTCGTAAGTTCTGGTGGTTTTTAAGTTCACTGAGAGTCTGAAAAATTACATAATTCAAGTGTTATCTTTCTCAAAGAAACCAAGCAATTATGTATATTCACATATTGCACAAGGTAACAAACCCACGAGCACATCTGTCATTTTCTTTCAAAGATTTGAAAATGAATTGAGAAATCATTAGTGCACAGAATTAAAGCTGAACACAATTAAAACCAGGAAGTGAAGGATTGCCCAACTGTTGAAGGTGGAGCCAGGAGAGCCCCCGGGCAGAGGTTTTGTCTGTGTTCGCCCATGTCCATCTCTGTTGACCTCTGGCCTGCATGTGCGTTAGGTAAAGACTGCAGTGGAGCTTCAGCTCTCCTTTGTTGGACTTGCACTGCTGTGGATATTCAACAACAGATTCTGCTCTTCTCCAGTGTTTTTTTTTTTTTTTTGTCTTTTTGTTCCCAATAAGACTGACCAGTCAGAACTGAATTCAGGATTAGACTGCTGACCTGATTAAACAGCCTGTAGGCATAGCACATCCTCTGTGTAACATGACAGACACCACATTTTGGCATGGACATGAATGGCTGAACATGCAGATAACAGGCAGAAGTGCTGCTGTAAAGGTCCTTGGATTTCAATACTTGAGATAATCATTGACAGGAAATGAGTTATGTTCATGTGTAAAATGAGTTTGTCCATTTACATTTCTAGAAACTGTGCATAAATATGTCTGTAACTTCTAAACAGTCAGTGCAATGTTTTTGTTAAACCCTTCAATTAAACTGAAACTCTGTATTTCAATCACATCCTGACTGTTTGATTTGAAATCCACTGTGGTGCTGAACACAAAGCTACAAATACACATAGTTAGGTCCATATTTGTTGGAGCGAGACACAAAGTGTGAGAATATTCAGAATGAATCGCAGCATCACAGCAATCATGCAGGAAAAAGTTTTATAAGTGTTGATGCTGTGTGACTTTTACAGTCTCCAACAGTGAGTTATCAGGTCACTGTGTATGTGTAGCCATGTTTACAGCGATGGTGTGAAGCAGACTGAAGTTTGACTGAGACCCAAGTGAGTGAGTTCAGCCCTGATGGCTGCCATAAAACGTTACTCTGAAAAATTCAGCTCATGGTTTGAAGCAGATTTCTGTGGCTGTGAGATGAGCCTTTATATTAAAATCATCACTACACTTCTGATATTTGCATTAGTGAACTGTAAAATAGCAGCTTTAGCACAGAAGAAGCTTACTCGACGGTTTCAATACTGACAGTGTTTTTGGCAGTGATGGTTACATCTCTTCTTTTTTAATCTTACTTTATACAGAAAACAAATGATGGACTTCTGTTTGTTACTTTTCTGACTTCTTTTTATGTCTGTTGTTAAATCTCTACAGCCACAAACAGTTTTCTGAACCTCCACCAGTATATTACAAGAGCAGAACTCCTCTGCTCATATTCCAACTCACCAAAGAGGGACAGCACGCCACAGGCAATCCACACCAGCAGGGACACTCCCACACTGCCGGAGTGCTTCAGGATTCCCTTTGGTGAGATGAAGATCCCGGCTCCGATGATGGTCCCGATGATGATGGAGATGCCTCGGAGCAGGGTCACCTTCTTCCCCAGTTCTACCTTCCTGTCCTCACGCTTGAGTTCTGTCCCGTTTGAGGAAACTTTGTGTCCATTTGCTGCAGTTTCTCTGTGAGCAGATGCAGAGCTTCCAGTCATCTCTGTACACAGTGCCTACCACGCTTCTTCTCTTTATGAATGCTCTGTCTGTGACTGCAGACACCCCGTGTGGCTGAGGTTAGGTCTCTCAGTCTTTGTGACTGAAAGTTACAAAACTCTGAGTTAAGACTAAAGGCCAGGCAGGCCGCTCTCTCTATCTCTCTCTCCTCCCACCCACCAACCTCCACTCTGCCCTCCCTCTCTCACTTACGTCTCACTTTCCTGCCCGGCTGTCTACCCTTTGACATCACCAAACTTTTCTCTCCTTTCTTTCTTCTCTGCACTGCTGTCTCACCCTGAGTTTGCCTTCCTGCAGCCCCTCTTGTGTAAATCCTGGCTCACGTCAGTGAGATGTTGCTCTGTTGGGTAATCATGACACAGCGACCTGTTTTTCAACACAGACTCACCCGTTTCCTTATCTCCACTCCTTATCCAATTTCTCTTTTGTCTAATTTCCTCTTGTAATTCAACTTCCTCCTCTTTTTATTAACATGACGACACAGGTGTGTAACCTGCCCTGGGATGATTTCAATCGAGGCGAGCAGGTAAAACCAGCTTTCCTGGGACAGCAGCAACTTCAAAGAGCTATACAAACTGCTTTACTTCGAGGTGACCATGGTACTCAAGGGAACAGAAAATAAGGAAGTATTAGAAACCCTGTAAGGGCTGGTGAAACACTGCTCTGTTTTTTGTAAAATCAAAGTTAGCTACTGAACATGCCTATCATTGTTTTCACTGCTAATCAAATTATCTGGTAAGAAAACAAAGGCACAGGAATAAAAAGGCTTTCTGCGTCTTTCTCTTCTCCTTCTGCTGCCTTGTGAAACAATCCTGCTTCTCTGTTTCCAAGAAAATGGTCAGAACCAAAATGTTGTTTTCTCTGCCAAGCTTGAAAATTGTATTGTCTGCATGGTTCTTCTTTCTGATATCTGGTTTCATAAAGTTATCGCCTATCAGGTGCTGCGAGGTCAGGAGCTGAGAGGGGTAAAAGCTGCAGGTGATGAAAGATGATCAGAGAACTAAAACACAGTTTCAAAGATAAATCAAAATATAAGTTTGATCAATACATAAAAGAGAAATGTGTTCAAGTAGTAACAATGACTGCTTGCGTGTCTGAATTTTGTGCGCGTACATGATCGGGCTTCGGCCTTGGTAGATTAGTAGTGACAGTAGGAATGTGAGAAGATAAGAACCCAGACGACCATCATACATGATTTTACATGAAAGAAATTCATATGTGAATTTTACTAAATTATGCTTAACGTTGATCAGAAAATCACACAGTGTTTTTTAATGAATGGGAATTTTACCACATCCAATAAATAAGATAATAAAAATTTTGAAGGGATTCTGATAAGAGGAGTCACTGAGAGCCTGTACAGAGTCTGACATTGGTGTGTGTCTGCGGTGCAGGATGACGCTGAAAGACACACACCAGTCTCTGAATGTCTGACTTGTAAACCGTGTGATTTAATAAAAATAAATTGCATTAAATAAACTGTGATTGACAAAAACAGAGTTTTAAAAAGTAAAAGAAATAATTCATCTGTTAAAAAAAGGGATTATGTTACAATGAATGTGTCAAAGTACAGTTAAATAAACTGAATGAAACATGAAGTGAATTATATATATGAATGACCCAATGTCTGTGTTAAGATTGACAAAGAAAATAAAGTGATTTTAAAGTTTAAACTTTGTGTTAAATCATGTCAGTCTGATAGACAGAGACTGGATGGACATTAGGTGAGTAGACCTTAATAAAGTGACGTCCAATAAGAGAGGGGACAAAAAGGGTTCTTCTGCAAGATAAGGATCTAAGACATCCACAGCTGAAAGTGACACCAGAACCTGTGAACCTGCAAACTGGTTGTATATTTTTGACTTTCCAGTTTAGCTGTGTTAGATGGTTCATTCAGGATACATCATACTTCCACTGGGTGATTATCATCAACTTGGAACACAGCATAAATGCATCCAAAGGTCTGGTTGTGCTCATCCTTTCTCTAACCTGTGAGAGCAAATAGCTCTTACAGGTTACTCTAGCGCTGTAATTATGACCTTCCCTTGGGGCCTATTTTGCAGGCCACTAGAGTTAAGCCCAGGCATTAGAAGTATCACAATCATTGGAGGAGCTACCGTTAACACGTGGGACTAATAGGATTTGACCTGCAAGGCGACTCAGGTGTTTGCTTATCTGATCAGAGTGAGCAGGGGAGACACCTGGACGAGTAGTGGGAGAGTCCCCTCACCCAGCCCTGCATTGCCTCCTGGATAAGACTGATAGGATCAGAGGTTAGGAAGTTCTTATCAGAGAGCCGAATCCACACTTCCCGTATAGGAGTCGGGGATGCAGATGGACACACTGGCTGCTCCTTAAATCTGTCATTTCACCGATTTATTGTCATAAACCAAGTTGTAATCTAATTATAATTGCAACTATAACTGTAACTGTAATTATAATGAACAATTTATTGATTGAACATTCCAAAACATATTATTAGTCATTAATGAGAGATCTAATTTAAGACATAACACAGCTGCATCTCCATCCTTTTCAACTGTCTGCTGTTTGAAATGTATTATTCATGAACACAATGTTAACTAATACGCTAAGCATACTTTGTACTTTTTTAAAATTATTTTAGCATTAGTACATTGACCTGTAGTTAAGTGAGATTTAAATGATGTAAAACATAACATCTACTTCTGCACTACTGCCAGTGCCACTTTCCCAGCTTTAGCTTTCATGTAAACAGAAAGAAACAAAGCTTTTGTTGGGGATATTTTTTACAGTGCAGAGGATTTGTTCTGTTAGTTCAGCGGTTCTCAAACTGATGCCAGAAAGAAAAGGTTCAGTCAGCTGTGGACAAGTCCAAACATGACAGTCTACCAAAATTTAACCTGCCACTAAGTCGCCAGAGAACCTCAAGAAAAAGATGGAACAATGTCCTTCACTTATTGTCATTCATTATATTGTCACAGCCTTTATTTCGAGTCGTCTGTATGGTTAATAGCAGCGCCTGTCAACCATACTGACCTTGCCATCACTGGAAAGCCCACGTTTAGCTATTTACTGGCTGTCATTTGAGGAAGTGTCATCATTAGATGACACAATGTAGGATTTTGTTTTTTGGGGCAGGGGTGTGTCTCCTGTGGTTTTGCCTGAAAGCCTTTGTCAGCAGTATGTCACAAAGCACCAAGAGAAGCCTTTTTCAAATGATTATACTCGGGCGTTTTGGGGTTGTTTTTCTATGACACATTTTGGCAAAAAAATAAAAAAAACATTCTGAGACCAGATATTACTGATGAATTCACAGAAGTAGACAAAGTTAAGAAAAAGAGGCGACAACCTAGTGGGCCTCTTGAGCTGACACGGTTTGGGTCTGCTGTACAAAAGCACAAAAATGCTCTTTATCCTCTTATCAAACATTTCATGTTTGTTGAACATTACATCTTCTCAGAGCAAAGATTTCAAGCCAGCAAAAAGCAACTTCATCAAAACATTAACTGAGGAAAAACTCTCAAACTCTCAAAAAATCGAAACAAATGCAAACTCTTCTAGCAGCACATAGAACATATCTAATCCTATTTTTCTTTCATTTGTCACCTCTCTGTAGCAACATATGTACAAAATAGCCAAATGAAACAGCTCTAACATTGTAAGTCATCCCTCAGGATCAGTGAGTCGGCAGTCACATAACTTTTGAACATACTTGTCACCATGACTAAGCTTCATTCATGAGTGTGTCTCCATGCAAAAAGGCTGGGTGTGGGCACACTGGCACAGCAGATTTATCTCTCACTGACAAAGATAATATAATGCATTGTACTGTAAACAATATAAAAAATGTACAGGCCCATATTGTGGATCAGATAAACTGGTGTAATACAAACCATTGCAAATGAACGCTTAATGTGGAATCTTGTAGCCTCTTATTAAAACTGTATTTAGTATTTGCAAATTTTTCAACCATCAGTGAAAATGGTGAGATCGATTTCCCAGAAGTTGGAGGGGACAAAGCATTTAGACATTTTTACAGACATGATTTATAAGGCTTGGGACAGATGTATACTGGACATTGTTCTTTACAGTTTCAGTTAAGAAGCTGCTCACACCACTATTGTTTTATTCTTGCAACTGAGATTTCTAAATAAAAATCACAGAATCATGCTCTCTGTCGCTGTCTGACAAAACTTTAACCAGTTTCAGAAGCTGCTGAAGACACCGACTCCATGAAGGCTGTGAGCTTTCACAGACCACACTGAATGGATGGATGGATTAATTCATGAATGGATGAATAGTATGGTGGAAATTTCCACCAACTTATGATGGTCAAGATGATTTGTGGGCTTTGTACTTCTCTGTACTTCGCACAGAAATTAAGGACATTTGTGTTTGTTCAACTATTTCTTTGTTCTTACAGTGCTTCTTGGCAATCAATGTAAAGATATGTAAGTGATTTCTAACATAGACACCTTCGTACCTTCATACTTTCCAATTAGCAGGTGAAATATATCATATATATAAATATATGTATATTTATTAGCAAAAATATACATATATATTTAGCAGAAGACCTGCTCTACCTCCTAAGCTACAGCCACCCATGGGGGTCCTTATAGTGGTCACTAGATTGGTCACACATGGCTGTTGGAGGGCATCCCTTCAACCAGCATTTGTCACAAGTCTGCCATTGTGGTTGTGTTGGTAACGCCCAAGCCGATCTCACAGGAGGTGAATGGGATTGAGGTCAGCACTGTAGGCAGATCATTCCATCCTTTCTACTCCCAAATGCTGGAGGTAGTTTTTCATTATGCTAGCTCTGCGGGGGCTAGCATTGTCATCTTGGAGGACAGAGTTTGGTTGCAGATTGTGGAGATATGGAATTGCCACTGGTTGCAGAATCTCATCTAAATGAATCCTATGATAACAAGAATTGCTCTGCCAGTGAGAGAGACACTTTCCAGTGGCATAAAATGGTATTAAACTTCTGCAGCTAATTAAGATAAAAATGTTTGTTGTACCATCATTCCATCATGTAAACAGAACAGTTCAAAGAAATCATAAAAAGCTCAATGACATTCACCCATGATGAGTAGATAGAAACTCTTAACTCTGACTGTGTGTTGCTGCATTTTAGAAACATTTTAAAGGAAATTCATGACAAGCAATATGGTCTGCTGTGTTGTACACCCCATTTAAGAAGTGTGTACTTGGTTTTTTCAGTAATTTATTAGTCTGTTACGAAGGATCCATACAGTATATGAATGCAGTTTGCTAACCAAGCCTGCTAGCCCTACCAAATAACTTGGCATTCCACTCTCCCAAAAAAATCTAAAAGATAAAGCACAGAAATGTTGAGAGGGATATTGAGGCCCACCTTCTATGTGCATGGGAGAAACAAGCCAATTAAAGAAGATCTGAATACTTGTAACATATATATATATAAGTGTACATTTCAAATGTGAAAGAATTCTGTGTTGTATGAATGTAGAGATTGACTCATGTGTACAGCTACTGGCTAACTTTATATAATGTTTCACATAAACATGTCTTTACAGACTAAGAGAGGGGAAACGTGTGTGTGTGTGTGTGTGGAGTCGGTGTATGGTAGATCTTACTAACTAGTAATGACATTGTTTTCATTGCTATATGCTGCATTCCACACAAATACCAGCTGCCAAAACAAATGGACACATGCTATGGACACACAGAAAGGTCGGTTGAAGGTTGTGTTCTTTGCATGCTTTCACATTGACCACTCACAATTTTTTGCATGGCAGAGCAGCAAAAGGATTTCTCACTTTTAGTTCAGAAAGACAAGAAAACGCATTGTGTTCATCGGGATTTATTATCATCACACATTTACACATATGCCCTGTGGAGTCACACTCAGGGACTGGTTGAGCAACGCAGACATTTGCAGAGTCCGTGGTGTAGGAAATATGATGATGATGCTGTTCAAGTTGTTTGTACAGAATGTTTTCTCTAAGTATTCTGCACAAGCAGGTGCAAAATAAGTAAGTACTGTGTGACACAAATGCATGCTGTGCATCCCTAGAATATTAAAGAAACAACAACCATGCTCCTGACAGCTGTCTCTGCAGACACCGGATTAATACATATGATCTAACAAGAGACTGTTTTAAAAATCACCTCAATGAACTGAAAGGAATCATCAACATCTTTTAGAATCACCAGTTCTACAAGAAAAGAAACTTCTTTGTAGTTCAGGGAACCAAGAAACACAGTCAAACCAACACTGCAGCCGAAAATCTGATGAGTCTCCCAAGATTTGAATGGTTATGATACAATAAATCTTTAAACTGTGTTCTTGGAGCCAAACTACAATGGCTCCATGCACCTATTCGATTTGACAATAGTTCATCTAGACCAGGGGTCCCCAATCCCAGTCCACGAGGGCCGGTGTCCCTGCAGGTTTTGGATGTGTCCTTGATCCATCACAGCTGATTTAAATGGATACATTACCTCCTCAACATGTCTTGAAGTTCTCCAGAGGCCTGGGAATGAACTAATTGTGTGATTCAGGTGTGTTGACCCAGGGTGAGATCTAAAACCTGCAGGGACACCAGCCCTTGTGGACTGGGATCGGGGACCCCTGATCTAGACTCCCACCAAGTGCGTTTTATCATAAATTTCCTTAACAAACTTGCTTTCAGCTCTTCTTGAATAATAATAATAAGAAGAGGAATTTCCAGGCACATTTCACGAAGCAGAACGCTAGTGATGTGTGATACCACTGATTTCCTTTCCGATCCGATACCAAGTAATATTCAGGGTGGTATCGACGATACTGATCCGATACCGATACTTTGTACAAAAACTTATTTTATTTGTTGTATCTCAAATTATAGCGTCATAATGATTACAGGACATCACATTACTTGTTCTTATCACTTAATAATGCAGAGTTCATCATACAGAAATAAAAAATCTGAAGTTGCGCTATTTGAACACGTTGCCTGCCTGCAGCACTAAAGGACTCAGTGAGAGACGTCTGTCTCGCCCTAGCAGCACCTGTCCCGCTCCTCCTCTTTAGTTCGCCTCAACATACCCTCGTCATATTCTGTGATATGATTTACTCTGAGGTGTTTGACAAGGTTAGTGATGTTGCAGCAACACCTCACTTTTTTGCCACATGTATCGCAAACCACGTCTCAGCTGTTTGTGGAGGTAAAATACGTCCGCACAATTACGCTCAGCCATTGTTGTGAGTGCGCACGCCAAGGGGCTGCGAGACATTTATACAGCCGTATTTCGCACATGACTATGAAAGGCGGAAGAGGAAGTAGTTCCTTCGAATGTAGACAATCCGAATGTTATAGTTTCTTTCCACTGTGTTCCTGTTAATGATAAACTACAAATTTACCCTAAATTACTAAAATATCGATATTTTAATGTGAGAATCGATTCTAGAACATAAATGATTGGTATCGGAGGAATCGATATTTCAGGATCGATCCACACATCACTACAGAACGCAGTCTTCAGAGATCTCTACGTGAACACTGTGATACATCTGACCTTCAGTCCGAAGCAGAAACCCAGACCAGTCTTAAACGAAAGCACAAGTAAAACTTTTTTACTCACAAACATATCTTTGATTGTTAAGAATTTATGATCTTGTCTTTTATACATATCTGTGGTGCTTGCATACTGCAATATCACCACATAATATAGTCCAAAAGGTGGAAGTTTGTAAACTTTTTAAAAATGAAAAGCCGTGTACACTTGTGCCCTTCAAAAATTCCTTGTATACTGTACCTTCTTGCACGTCTCTGTTTCCTGTGTTGTTAGAAATCAAACTGTAACTTTAGGAAAAATTATGCCAAAAGCACATTTACAATTACTTAACCTTCCTCTCGTGTTAGGGTCAGCACCGACCCATTTTAAATTTCAAATGCATAAAAAAAATCACAAACATTTGTTTATTGTATCAAGGCTTTTTGACTTTGTCAGGAACCTCTATTTCTACAAAATAAAACAAAATAAAATATTTTCACTAAATTATAAAATGCCCTAGTTGAAATTATGACATTTGTGTTGTTAGGGTCGGTTTCGACCCAGGTATAATATTATGAGTATAAAGCAATAATTAAAGCCAAAATTGAAATCATAAGTGCACTGTCAGCTAAAACATTGACAGCAAGCTCCTCTCCTAATCATATGAGCTTTAGGGGATTCTTATTTTGCGTGTTTTTTGCAGTATACCTGCAGAAAAACAAAACAAAATAAAGACGGGACATGTCAAGAATTCACTCATTTGAGTGGACATTTGACTTCCAGAGTGCACATTTACAATTTGCAGCATACAAAAATGAGAAGAAGATTCACAGTGAGCCAAGTTCTGCATCATATTTTTGGTGAAAATGAAGGAGAGGACACAGAGCAGCATAGCGTTTCAGATGGGCAGGTTTCTAGGAGGAAGACAATGTAGACTATCATCCAGAAGACACAGACACATCTGATCATTTTCTGGGCAACGATGTCACTTCACACATTTGATATCATTTTGATTAAGGAGTCCTCAGATTTGACAACAGAGAGACCAGACCGAGGTCTGACAAGCTTGCTCCCATCAGGGATGTCTGGGAGAGATGGGTGCAGCTTCTCCTCTGATGTTCATCCCAGGGCCAGAGGTGACAGTGGATGAACGTCTTGTCCACTTTTCGAGGAAAATGCCCCTACCGGCAATACATACCCAGTAAGCCAGAAAAATATGGCAGAAAAATCTGGGAAGCCTGTGATGCAAAAACCAACTATGGCTGGAATGTACAGATTTTCACAGTCAAAGCTGCGAGTGGCACCCCTGAGAAGAAACAATGAAAATGTGTGGTCCTCGATATGACCACTGGACTGCAGGGTCACAATATCAGCTGTAATATTTCATTTTATTTTTTACCAGATATGACCTCGGACAAGAACTTCACAAAGGAAACTTCACAAAGATGTAGCTGTATCATTGGGAAGTGATAAAAAGCCCACAATTACCCACGACTATAACCAAAAGAAAGGAGGAGTGGACTTTTTCTTTTTTTCAGTTTATATTAAAGGTCTACTGCTAAAAAACAACAATTTTTTTTGTCTTTTCTTGATATAAATATCTATGGGTCGAAATTGACCCGTAACACCATAGATGTCATTTTAGTAATTAATCTTAAAATGAAAAAGATCAATAAAACAGATTTATTTAAGAGATGTGTCCTATACCCCTCAGTAATAGTCAGGTAACACAAAAACCTTTTATTTATTAATATGATTCTCTTGAGGTTAATTTTACAATTTTTTTCAATTGAAATCGAGGGGTATAGTGACAAAAAAAGACCCACAGGCCCACACCAAAAGTATTAAAACCAACATTTTCATGGATAAGGAAGCCTAACAAGATAACCAAGAGATGAGAAACAAATTGGATGATCACTTATTGTTTTTAGTGTATTTTATAACTGATTAAATTCACGGGTCAAAACTGACCCGTTAACATAAGAGATGATAACAGAAAGCTAACACAAGAGGAGGGTTAAGACCGTTTTTAATTTCATTTCTTTAGACCAAATCCCCTGTACACATATACGGACTCAGAGGATTAGCAGCCTACAAAAAAACGGTTTCCCCAGGCCCCTTGAGTGAAAATACCAGGTAATAAAATAATTTCTAGTGTCTGTGTACATATCTGTGTCTGGCACAAGGAAACGTTTTTGACAAGTTGTCTGTATTCTTTCAATAAATTATCTTTTTCTAAACAGCCCTCACCACTGCGCAGTCTGCTCCCCAGCCCACTGATAGCAACCATCATAATGCCCCACCCAGCTTCCAGCACCTTTCGCCACTCCGGCACAACACACAAACCGACAAAGCTTTGCGATCTCCCCAGCATGCAGAGTCTGATGTCGATGTCTTCCCTATAGATGGTATGCTTTTAAAATTGTTTTAAAGCTGCATCACAATGTCATTGTATTCTTATCTTCAAAACACCAATTTATACTCCTGAATGTCCTCTTGTTGTGATTTCTTTTCTGTAGATTCCAGAGACTCTGTGAGGCCACTATTACCAGGCAAGTTCAAAAATCTTGGAATTTCACAGTTTACATGGTAAACAAATATACGTGACAGGCAAAAACTAGTAAAAACTTTTAGCAGTTACAAGAACTAACAAATGAATATCCAACAAAAGGGAATAGAAATACATTGTACTGCAAATACTTTTGTTTATTCTTTGTATGACTTGAAAATCAGGCTTTAGGGAAAACTAAATGACATGTTTCTATCATCAATTGCATGAAGTAAACACACAAGCACTTGCATACACATTTAAGACACCTCCTGGGTGAGGTGCTCCGGGCATGTCCCACCGGGAGGAGACACGCTGAAGAGATTATATCTCTTGGCTGGCCTGGGAACGCCTTGGTGTTCCCCTGGACAAGCTAGAGGAGGTGACAAGGGAGAGGGAGGTCTGAGCTTCTCTGCTTGGGCTGCTGCTGCCGCGACCCGGCACCGGGTAAGTGGAAGAAGATGGATGAATGGAAGTGAATATAACTAAACTGACTGCTTACTTGCAGGTGGAGAGAGATGAGGTCTGAGAAGAGGTGATGTGAATCCGGGTTAGCAGAATGGTACAATAGGGCTGACCTGAGTTCCAAAGGTTCGAGGAGTGGTGGTGGCAGGAGGGCAGGCAGATGAAGCACTGAGAGATTTCCAAATGAGACAGTGAATTATCCAGGAGTCTGGAAGGTGGGCTAGAGCCAGAGTGATGAGCCGAGGGGATTTCCAGGTAAGTCTTAAGTCTCCCACGCCTGATTGTCTCCAAACCAGCTCCAGGTGTGGAAAGCTGGTGAGGGGAATCTAAACCGAATTACAGTTGACAAAAAAGCTGCCATAATGTCTTATAAATGTGTTCACTCACTACCTGTAAAAATACAGCGGTGTTCTGGCAAAAACAGCTACCAGTACTTTACAGTTTTATTTATTTTACAATATTTTAGTATTTTATAATTCAACTAATTTTTACAGTGTGTTGAGATGGATGACTGACAGACTATGATTAGAAGAATTATAAATATACCTAAATATAAGTGCTTTCAAAGTACTTTTTGAAATGTGTGTATGTCTGTATGAACGATGCTTGTAGTAAGAAACTCTTAGGGTGCGCAGAACAGCACTTTCAATGTACCTGTCCAGTTCAGTCCTGACTGAGGACACCTCTGTGTTTGCCATAGAAAGACTGAATACTTTTTGGGGAAATGCAATAATTACTGTGTGTTTTAGAGCATTTTTACCTCTATGTGGAAGAATTCTTCTCACATTGAAAAGTAACTCAATGAGTCACTGAAGGAAAGGATTTCAATAAGCCAAGATGAGGCTCTCAGAAAATATCAAGATAATGAGAAATTTAAATAAGAGAGAAGACTGTAAGAATGTGAGGGAGCAGAAGAGAATCACATTTCTATTAACACCAAGGTCATTTATCCAGCCCCACTCCTCAGCTGCATTCAGAGGGAAACAGCAAATCTCATTTTCTGTGTTTCTCATAAGTGGCGGATCAACCACACTCACTTATCATTCTCTTATGTGCTGTCTGCTCTGTTTTTCATTCTTATCTGCTTTGTTTTTACTAGTTGCAATGGTCATTGGCGGGGAGTTGATTAGGACACCAGAAGCTGTTGAGCTTTTTCATGCAGTTGTAGTCTTATACAAATAATCCAGTCAGCCCTCTAGTCATGTATATATCCAAGTATCCAACCTGCACATGCTGTTTATTATATGTGAATGAAATGTTTAAAAAATAACTACCGATTTATTGTAATTAAAACCTGCCAATGTAACGATTTTCATCAAAACCAAAAGGCAATGTATGCTATGGTTTTCAGAATGATCAGTGTGGGTGGCCGTTGTGTTTCTGAAATAAGCAACATCTTTGCTTAAAAAAACATTTTTTTGGGTTGGCATCTATCATTAAGCATGATACACACACACACACACACACACGCAGTAACACAGTATAGTTCTGTGCAGTTGTATTGTGAGTCACACCTCACATGGACGTATAGCACATAGCACCTTCATTTTTAAACACACATTGTGAAAGCTTTAGGTTTTAAAACAATGATCATCTCAGTGAAATCTGTTCTGTATGTGTTTGGACTTACCTGTTGTCGTGGTTGTTGTTGAGTCTGAGACCTTGCATTTTTTCGTGTGAGACTGATACCTGACAACTTTTTTCCTGAGACCTGACGATGTCCTAAAATGTACACCGTACTCCGGTCTCAGTCCGCCTGCACCCACCACTGGCCCTGGTCACTTGGGCGTTTTAGTGTTGATGATGTTCACGTCTCGGATAGCCTCGGTTAGGGCAATTCCGCTTCCAGTGTCCATGCTTACCACAGGAAAAGCAGGCGTCTGGGTCTCCTCCCCACTGCTGTCGTTGTTGATTGCGTCCTTGGTCACGTCTTCCTCCCCGGCCTCGGCCGCGCCAGCTGCCTTTACAGTGGAAGCCACCCCACGGTTCACTGCAGCCTTGTACAGCGTTAAGGCTGCGTTGTGGAGGTCGGCGCTCTGTTTTTCCTCTTTCTTGCTTTTCCTTTCGTCAAGGTGGTTCTGAGCATGGCGGGCATGGCGTCGTAGTTCTGTTAGCCGAGGTTCATTTTCCCTCCCCACTTGCGAACACCTTACTTTGGCTGCCACATCTGATCTTAGTCCCCGTAAAATATGGCCGCAGAGCTGGTGCTCACATGTGGAGGCGGTGACGCCTGTCATGTCGTCCTTCGGTATTCCACCATTAGCTTCAAACACATTTATCATACGATGTATGAAATAATCCACAGATTCATCCTGTCTTTGCTTGTAAGTCTGTCAATATCCATAGTTTTCTTCATGCTCGTAGGTCAGGTGTCTTACCCCCAGCGTAGGGTCAGGCAAATGCGGTGATATTTTCCTCACATTGCATGGTTCCAGCTTGCCTGCTGCTGCGCGTCCAATTTCTTGACCCGTGGGACAATATTTAGGCTGATCCGTGGCAAAGGTCGTAATATCCATTAGCCCGCGGTGTGCTCCGTGTGTGGCCAAGTGCTTGGAGGGCCCCTCTCGGCCCTCTGCCCGGTTTGAGTGTCACTTCTAACGCTTCCTCTTGGCGGAGCTGCCGCTCTCCAGCCGCTGAACTGGCGCTGCCGTCTTCTGGCGGTGTGTCGTGTGGTGCAGAGCAGGATCAGGAGGGAAAGGAGTCCAGGTCGGCATCGGCTTTCAGGCCCTGCAAAACAGCCTGTACTAGGGCACAAGGAGAAGCACAAACAGTGCGTGAACAGGGAAATGATGTTTTGTTCTCCGTGTTATACAGAGGCGGAAGAGGCGCTGAGGCAGATTGTGCATCAGCCTCCCTTCCATGCACTTCTCTAGGCAACTCTTTCAGGGCTGCTTTCTTTTCCCTCCTTTCTGCTTCCATCATCCACATTTTCAAACATTCCTTCTCATCGCTTACCCTACGCAAATCTACAGTGTTAACTTTCCCTTTCTTCAATAATTTTGCTTCCTCCTCCCGCAACTGTTTCGGAGAGGTACAGTTTCACGTGTTATTGTCTAAAACTTTATAAGTCAACAGCTCATTTGTTCTAGCTAATGAGGTGTAATATTCATGTCGCAGAAGAGTTATTTATTTGTAAAAAGGTATTTTAAGTTCACTAGCTTCAGGTCCCTTTTCAGAAAAGAATTATACAGTAAGAATTATACAAAAAGGCTTTTTTCAGAGAAGACAGAACGGGTTAACAACCCAGCAATGGAGGATGATCAAGACTTGAAAGCTGGTGCTACTAATTCCTACAGCTGTTCCAACTTTTCTGGATTTCTTCCCCCTCTGTCTGCATAAAAGCAGTGCTGGAACACGCTGTGGTACCATACCCTCGTGAGCATCAGTTGAACAGTATTGTACTGCAGAAAGTAGAGTGTTGCTATAAAAATGGCAAGAAAAAGGGCAATTGACAATGGAAGAGAGACAGACCATCATAAGACGTATAAATGTAGGTCTGTGCTACAGAGAGACTGCAAAAAAAGTTAAGGTGTCAGCGAGGACAGTTTCCTTCAAAGGCTCAGAAACAAACTGTAGCAGGAAGAGATCTGCAGACCCAAAGACACGACTGAACTGAAGTTTCTGAGAGTTAACAGGCGGCTCACAGGAAAACAGCTTCAAGCAGCTTCATAGTGGTCGTAGTGAGCAAGTCTCAGTTTCAGCTGTGGAGAGAAACTTCGTTTGACAGGATGAGCTGCAGCAAGAAAGCCAGACGTCAGAATAAGACAAAGAGGCTTGTCTGGGCCATGAAACACCACCACTGGACTACTGAAGCCTGGAAGAAGGTTTTATGGACTGATGGATCAACATTTGAAATCTTTGGTTCATCACGGAGGATCTTTGCACACCATCGAGTAGGTGAAAGGTTGGTTCCACAGTGTGTGGCATCAACTGTCAAATGCTGAGAGGAAATGTCTTTCAGTTGACAGTGGATTATAACCCTGCATCACAAAAAGTGGAAAAAGATGTATAAAATGTACACAAAAGCAGAATTTTAAAATGTACAATCATGTAAAAACTGCAATTAATGTCAATATTTTGCTTTAATATCTTTTTTAAATTATAAATATATGCTTAGACTGAATTTGACGGTAGACACATGTTTCTTATAAACACACTGTCATAAACCTCACCTGACACATTCACCCTGTGAAAGGAGTCCCACATACACAACTGAGCTCTAAGGACTATACCCCAGTGTTGCCAGTGCTGCTGACTGGAAACAAGCCATGCCTCCTTTCCAGTACCTACATAAAGGAAGTTGAGGGGGAGAGAGCCACCAAGACAAAAGTCAACCTTCACTCAGGCAACATGGTGCTGTGAATAATCTCAAGCACTCAGAGAACCAAATAACTAATAGACTTGACAAATTTATAGATAAACATAAAATAATAATGGACAGTCAGTATGGTTTCAGATCAAATAGATCAACATTCATGGCATTAATGGAACTAATTGAAAATATCACCAATAATATAGACAATGCACAGTTGGTGTTTTCATTGACCTAAAAAAAGTTTTTGACACAATTAATCATGAAATATTACTTGATAAACTGGAGCACTACGGCATTAGAGGAGTGGTGCTAGAGTGAGTCAGGAGTTATTTGAGAGACAGGCAACAATTTGTAAAGCTTGGTGAATATCAATCAGAGTGCCTGGACATTGTTTGTGGAGGTCCACAGGGGTCAGTATTGGGACCAAAGCTGTTTATCCTCTACATCAATGATATATGTAAAACATCTGATATATTACAGTTTATTTTATTTGCAGATGATACAAATATTTTTTGTGCTGGAGAGAATTCACAGCAGCTTTTGGAAATTGTCACACAAGAAATGATTAAACTGAAAACAAGGTTTGCCAGAAACAAGTTTTCACTAAATTTGAATAAAACTACATTTATGTTATTTGGAAATTGTAAAAAAGATGCCGGAGGAAAATTGTTGATAAATAATGTTGAAATAAGTTTCTCATATAAAATTTCTGGGTGTGATAATAGACAACAAAATCTGCTTGAAACCTCACATAAAGCATATACAAGCTAAACTGTCCAGAAGAATCTCTGTTCTGAGTAAAGCTAAACATTTTTTGCCTTCCAAATCACCCTGCCATCATACACTGCCATATTTAGAATACTGTGTGGAAATCTGGGGAAATACACACAAAACTTCACTTCAACCATTGTGTGAAATTCAGAAAAAAGCAATCAGGATGATTACTTAAGCAAGATTTAGAGACCACACTAACATTATGTTCTTGAAATTAAAGATTCTGAAGTTTATGTATCTTGTAAAATATAAAACTGCAAAAATGATGTACAAAGTCAGATATAATATGTTATCAGGAAATGTACAGAGGATGTTTTTTGACAGAGAAGGGGACTATGAATTGAGGGGAAAATTAAACATGAAGACTCTTAAAGCACGGACAAAGTTTAAAACCTTTTGTGTTACCATTTGTGGGGTAAAACTGTGGAACAGTTTTACTGTGGACCTACAGCAATGTTCAAGCATTAGTCAGTTCATAAAGATGTTTCGAAAACTGCTTTTGGAAGAATATGAAACTGATAAAGTTGATCAGCCATTGTATATGTAACTATGCTAAATTGTATGCATCACTGTAGCTATGTTAATACATGTCCTTCATTCCTTGTTTATTTTGTGGGGTAAGTGATGATGGGAATTAGGGGTAACAATGAATAGTGGGATTCAATAGAATGTTGAGCATGGGGTAGGGACTAATAAGTATGTTATACTTCTTCCTACTCCATTTCATGTAATTTCATGTCATTTAGACTCTATTTTATTTTATTTATTTTCTTTTTTTGTTTTGTCTGAGCACGTACGTGTGTGTATTTACATATATATTCGTATTTGTACATGTAAATGCAAGTATGTGTACTTGTATATATATTTTTTTTCTGTATATGTCTTAAATAAAGATACAATAACAATAACAATACTGACTCCCCCCTAGGAATTACCTTTTTTCCCTGCTCTCCGTGAACTAGCCCCATAGATCCATAAAATCGAACACAGGTATGGTCAGGAACTATTTTTGCCCCAGAGCCATCTGTGAGGTAAACCATACCCACACACCACAAATATACCTACCTGGAGCCCCCACTATGACCTTCTATAGAATAATGTAAATATTGTCACACTCACCGAACAACTCCACGAATACGTGCTTAAACTATTTATCTGACATCAGAGTGTATCATCATACATACACAATACAGTATGTTACAGTATGTTAGTTAAGGACACCAGACATGTACAGAGGTATGTGCTTGCATAAATGACTGGTCTTGAATCACAGTTACACACTATGCAGACAGTTCAATGTTTAATTGATGAGACATAACAAAAGTATCAGTGTCCTCCAAATAACCAAAACAGGGAAAATGCTTTGCTGTTGTTTGAAAAGTCTCCACCAGCCTCTCACTCAAATCCTGCATCTCTAACCTGCCCCTATTATTTCATTGAGGCCAATCTAGTACACCTGGAGCTGTTTCCTTCACACCCTACTGGCCAAATAATTGGATGGGTCATATCAACACAATATATATAAAAAAGTTAGGTTTGTATAACTCTAACACTATGTGTGGATGCAATCTTTATGTTTAATATTTAGAACAGTTGTCACAGGTAAAGACAAAGAGCCAAATTCAGAGCTAAAAAAAACAAAGATAAAGAAATCTCACCCTTCAGGAGGACTAGCAGAGGGCAAAGCACAGTAGAGAGACAGTTTAGGTGGCAACTATGAGTTAGACTAGTCGAGGCATACCTCAGGGGCCCGCCCTATTGTTTCCTTGCCACTGAGAGTACACCTTGGATGAATCAGTGGAGAACAGCTGGCTTCTTTTCCTGGCTTTCTAGCTTTTATTTTTCTGGTTTACCTCTTGAGGCTGAGAGACTTTGCTTGGTAGTGCGGACATCTTGTTGTATTTCTTAGGCACCTGTGGCATCACATTTTTCTGCATTTCTGGTAGCTGGCTAACCTCCTCCTGTGATTCCTTGATCATGGCCCCTAGTTGCCTTCCCCAAGGAGGGTACTGCTCCTTATGGCTGTTCATCTCATTGCCAAGTATCTTAAAAAGATCACTGGTTAGTCTCAGTGGTGGTGGTCACAGTGGGGATTGTCCTTAATGCTGCATTTATATCTTCTAGTAGGCTTTCATAGGGTACTTCACACAGTCTTGGCTATTGGCCACAGGGCGGTCCAGGTTTCCAGTTTCTCTTTCAGGTCAGCTACTCTTTCATTCAATGCAGCAGTTGTTCTTGGGCCTTGGTACCCCATCTTTGAGTGTGGGGACGATGACACCTCCCCATTGACATAACATCTTTGCTGTTCCTATTGCTGTAGCAATGTATTGTAACTCATCAGTCTGTAGTTGTGATAACAGCTGCTTCTTGTGGATCTTGGACCACTCAGCAGGATGTCTGGGGTGAGTGCTGATTGTGCTTTCTAGTGCTTGTACACAGGTGTCAGAGGTTAACAGAGAGACTGAGCCATTGTAACTGCACTGCTCTAAGACTGGGTGCTGGATGACTTTGTTGACAGCAAGAGGATAGTGGTGAGGGGGGTTGGTTGTAGACCTGATCCACTGTAATGCCGGAGTACCTTCTCTTCCTAAACAAGAGAATAATCTGGACACTGGTTTATTTTCGATAGGAATCACAATGAGATTTAAAAGGCAGCCGGACAGAAGGACACCGAGCTTTAACACATACGGGACAGAGGCTGATTGGCATGCAGAAGGCGAACAAGAAAATGATTGGACCAGAGTAATGACTACAGATTCGACAGTTTTGAGCGTCATCAGACTGGGAAGAGTTCCCACCCTGAAGTCAGCCACACCTGCTGCTTTTCAGCCCTCGCCAGCTGCAACTGATCCACTGTACAGATCGAGATTTGGAGTTCATGGGTTCATGCCACAGACACGAGCAATGTGTGGGATTTTGGATAAATTGCCACAGGAGTCACAGTGTGGGGACTGTTACATAGTTATTCACTTTTGTTCACTGTAAATAAATTCACTGTCTCTTTTTGGAAAAGACCTGCGTTTGGGTCTGGCTCTTACCACAGACGTGACAACAACAGTTGCCTCCAGTTGCATCTTGAAGGAACGAATTGTGTAAATGGTTATGTTAAAATTACAGTTATTGATAGCAGGTGGCAACCCAAAGGTGTTTAAATCGAAGGCAGTTATTTAAAATATCAACAAAGACTCCTGTTTCACCAATAGCCATTTGAGGCAAGTGAGACAACTGTCTTAGACTCCCCATGTTAAAATCCCAAACTTTAAGAGAAGATACGATAAGATAACCATTATTAGTTCCACACATGGGAAATGTGTTTTGTTACAGCTGAAAGTGGACAGTGCAAAGTTACATAGCAAAAATTAGAAACACACTGGAATAGAATACGATGATAAGAATAAATACACAATAGAATAAAATAAAATACTATATACAATAGAATAAGGTAGAATACAAATGCTATATACAACTGAGAAAAATACAATGATGTCAGAAAAGAGTATTGCACTTAGTGTTATTGCTATTGCACATGTGTGGATGTGTGTGTTTGATCAGTTGAAGTCTTTGTTATGGAGTCTGACAGCCGTGGGGAGGAAAGACCTGTGAAATCTCTCCGTCCCACATCGCGGGTGCCGCAGCCACTAAAGGAGCTGCTCAGTGCTGTCTCTTGCATGGGGTGGAAGATGTTGTCCAACAGGGATGACAGCTTAGCCACCATTCTCCTGTCACTCACCACCTCCACTGGGTCCAGAGGGCATCCTAGAACAGAGCTGGCCCTGCGGATCAGCCTGTTCAGTCTCTTCCTGTCCCCAGCAGAGATGCTGCTGCCCCAGCAGACCACACCGTAAAAGATAGCTGAGGCCACCACAGAGTCATAGAAGGTCTTCAGGAGTGGGCCCTTCACTCCTGAAGACCTGACTCTCCACAGCAGGTACAGCCTGCTCTGCCCTTTCCTGTAGAGGGTGTCTGAAGTCCAGTCCAGTTAATTGTTCAGATGTACACTAAGGTACCTGTAGCTGTCCACAGCCTCAATGTCAGTAAATTGAATGTTCAGTGGTTGCAATGGAGGATGTTTGTGCCTGTGGAAGTCTGCCACCAACTCTTTGGTTTTACTAGTGTTGATCTGGAGGTAGTTCTGCTGGCACCAGTCCACAAAGTCATGGGTCAGTTTTCTGTACTCCTTGTCGTCCCCATTAGTGATGAGCATTCAGTTCTATTCAATGTTATTTATATAGCACCAAGTCACAACTATCACACAACAGGTGTAAGGTTGTAAGGCAAAGACCCTACAATAATACAGAGAAAACCCCAACAATCAGAAGATTCCTTATGCACAAGCACCATTTAAAAGAATACATAAGTCTCCCCAGTAACAACTCCACAGTGGGTATCTTTATGGATACTCTTCAAAGTTAAAACAAAAATTAAAAATTAAAGTTATTTTTTTTTGCTTTCAGTGTCACAAAGTAGTAGAACATGAAAACAAAAGGTTACCTGAAAGCAAGTTAAGCAGAGTTTTTAGCTGTTTTGAAAACATCACTGAATCAACAGAGCTGAGGCTCAGTGGGAGAGAATCCCACAGTGTGGGGGCCACTGTGGCTAAAATTTTGTCTCCTTTAGTTCTCAGCCAGCAACCAGCAAGCCCTGATCACATGACCTCAGGGACTAGCTGGGGATGTATGCAGGTAAAAAAAACACTCAGTGATGTACACTGACGAAGAGCTCTGAAGTCAGAACCAGAATCTCAAAGAAAACTTAAGTGAATGGAGCTCCAGAGCACCAGAGTAAGTTATGATGTGATTGAGTCATAAGCCTCGTAACGTCGGTCTGAACAACCTGCAGGAGTCCCAGGGAAGTTTTCTTAAGACATGTGAACAGTGAATTACAATAATCCAGGCATGAATAAAAATGTCCATTTCAAAGCATGACACGGTGGAACTTAACTTGACATTTCTGCAGTGAAAAAGCAAGAGTGAACTTAGATTTAACCTCTTAAGCCCCAAGCCTACCTGATCTCCTGCTTTTTGCCCCTGTATGAGGGGGCGTTGGGGCTTAAGAGGTTAATGTCCAAAGTGAAGGCTGAGTCAAAAGCTACCCCAAGGTTCTCGATGAACGGTTGAGCAAATGTGGCAGGGGAACCTAAAGTTTCCATTAGCTTAGGCACAAATCTGTTGGGGGCACAAACAAGGACTGATGTCTTTTCTTCTTCATTAAGTTAGAGAAAATTGTAAGCCATCCAGCTTTTAATAACTAAGAAACATCTTGCGGATAAAAAGTGTAATCTTTAAGAGGGACAGCAAACACATGGCTTGGTGGGAGAAGATACAAAGTGCTGGAAGTTCACATGGTCACAATGAGTTGCAGTCTCCAACCACTGCCTCGCCCTTGTGACTTTGGCATTAACCATCTTTTTCTCATTACACCTAAAACATGTTGAGGACTGATGGGCCAGCAGTTTGTGCGAATCATACTCTCAAAAATCTATACCATGTTCAAACCCTAAAAACTGTGAGGATGTCAAGAGGCTTGTATATAGTGAAAATATGCATGTAACCGATACTGTAGATGCTGCCTTCAATGTAAGTTGGTTCCAGAAAGCCTCTGTGATGTTTAGTTTGTGAGTGGATCCTTAGTACATGGAATCACTCTGTGCTTGTGAATACAAAAATACAAACACACACACACGTCTCAGCTCGGGGCTCTGTGGAGACTCTGGCACACTGCTAGCACCTCAAATGCATCTCTTACACTCAGGATTACCGTTGACAGATGGGGAGCTGAACTGATCCGCCCACAAAAAATGTGTGCGAGTGCAATGTGTGTTATTGTCGTGTGGATTTGCTCATCACAGTGAGAGGGTATTGATTTTGGTCCAGCTGCTGGCTGGTTAAAAGCGTTGATCTTTACTCTGCATCTCAGTTCTCGGTGCGTTCCACTAGCTGAGAGTAGCTTTTTATTTGTTTATGCCACAAGTATCACAACTCTTATCCCCCAGCCGCCTTTTACACACAAATCAATAAGAACTTGTCAGCTTAGATTTTAGTTTGCAACACACAGCATTGTTCACCTTTAAGGTATGTGCAGACACGAGGATGAAACAATCCATATTCTTATTTTGGAGGTATAGTCATGCTGCATTGTGTCCTATAATCATATTTACCATCTGGCAGTGTCCGTAAAGCAAAGCTGTAGTTGAGTCCACTATCAAACACTGGATAGTCTCACCATGGAGTACAGATATAGGAGCACAGATACATCTGGATTCCTTGTGAAGTATTGCCTGAAAGTTTCTTTGAAGCTGTTCTCTGATGTTAGATCTGTCTATCCTGGAAACAGATGACTTTCTCTGCTCAGATTTTTTTCCTTTAAAGGACTGTTCCTTATCCAAGAAATAAGGATCGTAGGTTTTTGAAATGGGATTTCATAAACAAATCTGATTTTACACCATCCGTTTGGACATGTGTATGTTGGATCCGAAGGACATCATTAAACTTTATGTGCACTACATCTGGAAAGCTTACCATTGCTCATGTTGTGTGTATCACTTGTAAAATCAAGCCACATTATCAGATGGCTCTATAGCCACATTCTAAAAAAGCATCATTTCATTGTTTCTGAAGCTAGGAAATGTTAGTTTACAAATCAAGTCTCTTAAATGAATTTTGGACTCACAGTTCCTGTGTGGTAGGACTTTCATTCAAGAATGTGACTAAATAGAAATTCCATATGAAGAGGTAGATGTCTACGTGCACCTAGCCCTAATCTGACAAATTAAAGATTATGCTTTAATGGAAGTATGCCAGTGTTTGGAATTTACATGTCACTACTAATCATACTATTATTATTGTTTCAGCAAATGCCTAATAATGTAGACAAATACAGTCCCCATCAAAAGTTTAAGACCACTTAAAAAATTCCTACTTTGCATGGTCGGATCTTAACAAGGTTCCAAGTAGAGCTTCAACATGCAACAAGAACAAATGAAGATAAGGTCATTTTTTGAGCATGCAATTAACTGAAAACAACGCTTAAACTGAAACAGGCTGTTTTACAGCTGTTCAAAAGTTTAGGATCACACCTCCAAAAAAACAAAACAGAAACCAAAGTTCCAAACATGAACTCAGTGATGAGGAGCTCTGCTGTTATTGTTGATCACTTAAAAAAATTTTTGCAACATGCTTGATGCAAGCGTTTCCATGAGGTGAGTGCGAACATTTCGGGTGAAGTCAGCGGCATAAAAGGTGTCTGGAACTGTTGTTCATTTTCGTAAACCTCCATTGCCATCCATCCACAAAGATTCTCAATCTTCAGTCACACAGTGGTCATGTGAACTCTGCTGGTTACACAGACCACTGAATGCATGCCAGCAAGTGTGTGTGAACTCACCAGGTATCAGTTGTACTGAGAGGAGAGAGCTACATTATTAGCTGATTTGTGTTTGTTTGGGATAAGTTAAGGTTAGAGTAAGGCAAACAATGGTTATAGTTAAGAAGTAAGATCTCAATGCTAAATGGAGTCAGTTTGGTGTCCTTTGAAGACATGGATACTGAACCTGTGTGCATGTGTTTCAGACACTGATGCAGCATGAGTGAGTGATGGAGCCCCATCCTGGCGTCTATTGAGTGACAACAGACAGGCAGAGGTTAAGTCAGTTCTCCTGGAAAATCTACCAGCAGGACGCTGTCAAACTACAAATATGTGAGTTTGTGCATCACAAATCACAATATGATGTTTTACTTGAAGTCTTTCCCATTCAGCTGCACCTCCTGTGATACTGCAGTTTTATTGGAAATTATTTGTGGGTGCGGCTGTAGCTCATGTGTTAGAGCAGTCGCTGTAGTATGCTTGGGCACAATGCTAAAGCCCACGTTGCTCCTGATATGTGTGACTGTTACAGAGTGCTCAGGCACAGGTAAAAGCATTGTGTGAGTGTGTGTGTGGTTGGGTGAATGAACCTTGCAGCAGAAAGCGCTCCTAGTGGTCAGCTGAGTAGAAAGGTGGTCTATAAGTACCAATCCAAACACTACTGCGCACACATACATTTAATGAAAAATGGTGTCCTTCACAACAGCCATGAGTCTGTTAATGTGTAGCCAGACTTACGCCCTGTGTGTGCAATGCTTCTTATTTCTGGTGTTTAAGTGCCCCCATGTGGCTAAAATAGGAACTGTATGTAAAGCACAGTGCATTCCAAGTGACAGCAGGACCTTCTTTATAATGCAGCCTGATGCAGAGAGGCACATAACAAAGCTGCTAATTGTGTGTGAACATACCCATTACTTTAAGAAAAACTCATTATACTTGGACACACATAGACGCGCACACACACACACACATTGCTGGCACCTGACAGTAAGCTGAATGTCAGCATCTTTTAGCAAGAAGCTAGTAAATATCCCCAGGAACAGAAGCTGTTTAAATTGCCACTGTCTCCCACTTCAGCACCCATACTGCATGTGTGTGTGTGTTTAGGTGTATGTGTGCATGCTTGTTTCAATTCAGTGCTTTCCATTGTGCCAGCCAGGTGAGACCAATTTTACATAGAAAGTAGCATAATTTCATCGTATCAATCATTCAGGCAGTTCAATAGAATTTCAGGCTCATTTATTTACAAATCAAAGTGTTCTTCATCCATATTGAAGCCTCTCCATAAACAGGACACCGCACAGGATGATGCCAATGCTCCGGAGAGACAGAGTCATTGATTTTTCTCAGGTGATCCCCGATTTACTTTTGACATTTCAAAGTGCACGGTGGTTTGGCTTCAAGCTGGCAATCAAAAGACAGAAGTGTATTTTCTTGGCATTTGCTTTACTTGCGGGAATTTACTTCTTGTGGAGAAATCTGCTCACATGCAAATGTCAAACGGAATCTCTGCATGGAAACTGTTGTGGTGCCACAATCTGATGTTTGATGCCACTGAAGTGCATTCAGTGAGGCGCTTATTGTACCAGTCCATTTTTAAATAATGTATTGATTCAGTTTCTATGAGGTTATTATCATAAGCTGTCTTTGTTTCTAGTCTAAAACAATATAGTATACAATAAATTAGAGATCTAAACCCAAATGTCAGACAAAAAAAATCATGTGTAGCCAATGCATTTTGATGATGTCATTATCTCTGTTGTTGAGATAGTGAAAGAAACCTTAATAAATAAATGTTTCTTTTATTTTGTTTGATTCTTGGTTTGTTTCTATAATTGTGCTCTTTATGAGGTCTTTCTGTCCAGCTGACTTCAGTCTTTGATGATGTGGTATGGTTCGGCTCCTGTGCTATCACTTTCCTTCTTCATACTTTCCTTTTTCCTTCTCTTCAAACCTGGACGGGACTTTTTATATCTTTTCTGTAAAAGTCTAATGTAGCTTTCCTGTTCTTGAGAATAACCTGGGACCTGCACCTTGTTGCAGACCCACTGTTTTTACATTCATGAAGGTGTTGATTTTATTATAATCACCTCCTCAAATGTTCTTAACTTGGCTAAGATGTTGTGTGGGTGTTTCTTATCCAAGGAAGAAAGCTTTAGTTGTCTTCTGTGGTTTTTCAGGCTTTTTGGTGTTGCTGAGGTATTCAGTGCATTTGTTCCTTTTTTTTAAGTACATTTGGTTTTTCCTAAAGGTTTTGCTCTCTCTCTCTGATAGGTTTTAGATTGCATATTTTTATATTTCATATTTCTCATAGTTCTAATGTAAAGATACTAAGTTCAGCACTTGGAATCAACTCTAGAGTTTTTATCTGCGTGTTTGTTCTGCTTATAGGGAACAACTGCGTTTGAACCTTTGAAAATGGAGGCCTAAGAAAAAAATGATTGTAATAAATGATTGCAATTCCTAAACAGTTTTGTTACCCCCCTCACTGTATTGTGGAGCTCACTGTATAATTAATATTATGAAGCTAACTGTAGATGGTACTTGGTTAAATGTGTCAAGAAGTGCACAACAAAAAAGAGGAATACCAAATAAAAACAAACTGAATTCATCAATGTGCTATTTATTCTCCACAAATGTTGAAGTTGGTAATGAAGTTTAGCCATTTCACTCTGTTCCTCCTGACAGCTTATTGTATCTTTATACACTGTGTATCTTTTCACTTTCTTCCTTCCTTTGTTGATGGTATCTCCTAAATGTAAACAAATTGAGCCAGAGTGCTGAGAAAATGCCACAGGAACAACATATTAAACATTAGATGGACCAACAAAATTAAAAAACAAAAAAAGAAAAATGAACAAAGAACGCCATCACTCAGCGAAATAAAAAGCAGTTTCTTCATTTTGTTTCTGTTCTACAAAGAGTACAATGATTATGGTGTTGGTTATGGTTGTAGCTCCCAATAGTGGCATGCCAGAAGCACATCAGTCCTTTTAGAGTTACTCTTGTCAAACCTAAAATGAAGTAGGATACAGAAGACACGACGGTCTTCTGCATCCTTCACAGTCTTTACCACTCTTTGTTTTCAGGCTACAGTCTTAAACAGACATCTGTCAGGGTTTCTGGGTCGTTGACCCAGTATTTTCAGTTCACGTTCACCATTTATCTACTGCCTGTTTCACTTCCTGTTTGTTCCCCGTGTCAGCTTGTGTCATTAGTCAGATTATGTTCAGCCCTGTACTCACCTGTTTCCAATCATTGTCATCATTCAACCTGTGTATTTAAGTTCCTCGGTTTCACCAGTTCTCTGTCGTGTCATTGATGTTATGTTGTCGTCTCTGCCTTCGTTCAGTCAGCCAGCCATTCAGTCTTTCAGTCAGTCGTCCAGCCAGCCGTCCAGCCAGCCAGCCATTTCCTTCCTCTGTTCTGTTTGTTCACTCCATCGATAATAAAACACCAACCTTCACCTACCTACCTGTGAGTCCAGCATTTGGGTCCTCCTTCCTCGCCTCCACTCAGAAACCCCTGACAACATCAGATTAAACAAAGTAACTGACAGTGTTGCACTTCATGCTCTGAGCATGAAATCAACGATTGTGTAGATTTCCTCATATGAACACTTTGCTTCTAGCACTACCACAACCATGATGCACAAATGAAGCATGGTTCTGATACTGAAATGAAGTCTTCTAACTTTGTAGTGTTTGCACTGTGTCATATCATCATATCATTATAGGGCATGTTTAAAGACTGAAATCGACAAGGTTTTGTTTTTGGACCAACTGCTGAGACAAATAGCTGGTTCTTTAGTTGGACTCTGTCTGTCTGCTACATCAAGTGATACTATTCACATCATATACCGTCAGTCAAGCAATTGCCAAGAATAACACATTGGAAAATGTTGTTTTAAACTTAACATAGTGCACAAAGGCATGGCTTGCCAGCTGAAATATGTTACATGACTTCTGCAAAACACTAAAGTTGGCAACCTTATATAATTGTCACATTTCATGTCACATTTTGCCAGCAAGTAAGACAACGTAACTGATTACAACAAGGAGCCACGTAAATGTCAAGTAAGAACATAATATACTGAAAGAGACGACACTGATTAGCCAGACTGTAGAAACACACACAAAACAACCATGTGTTACTTTCCTTCTCAGTTTCTCTGGTTACTTGAAGAAAAACTGTCTTCATGGCGTTTTAAGTGGAATGATGCAGTATGCCACTGTGCATCACAGAACCTCATTTCCATAAAGGGTCTTAATTAATCAGGTATGAAAGTGGAGTAAAGTGGAGGAAACTGCACCTGTTCTATATTAGCTCATAGCTGTAATTAGCCTGCCGAGGTTTATTTATAAAAATTAGTTTTGTGATCTTGTTTTTCCCCATTACATGTTGCAAATTTAGCCCTAATCACTAAGCTGGGTGGCAGACATTTAATTTTTTTCTTTTTCCAGTTGTCAGAGTGATCTACTTGGATCAGGAAAATATTTATTGAGATAAAAAGAATTAGGACATCTGTAAAACCAGACACCTGATTAAACTGTAGGATTGAAGCATGTCGCCACTTGTTTCACTTTTGAGTTTCGAAGGCTATGTTGATCTTTTTGGAGTATATCACCTGGGGGTTTATGAACCATGGTCCCAGTCTGCTAATCCAGAAGCAATGTCCCTGACTTCCTCACATTGCTACTGTAGTGTGTTAACCAGGTTACCCCCACAATTTCCAGAGTCTTCAGACAAAACACCTCCACCCCACCTCCTCCACCTGGCCAATGGAGTTTTTTTCCTTTTATTTGTAACTGACCTGTGAACCTACCCCAAGTGATGGGGCAGCAATCCCTCTCATCATCAGACCATGCTTCCTCTACAGAAATCTTGTCAGTGAGATTGATAAGATCCTTGAAGTACTTCTTCCAGCACTCAACAACATCTTCAGTCTGGGGCATTCCATATTCACGTAAACAAGCAGGAAGGTGCTTCACCCTCCTGAGATGTCCACCATTGCCTCAAAGTCTCCTAGTGTGGCCTATATTGTCCCAAAATAAAGTATGACACAGTATCACGGGAAAAAGAAGCACTCAAGAAAGACAATGCTATTGATGATATTGTTGCCTTAAACTTTTTGACCACTTGTCAAACTGGAAATGGATTTAGCTGAGACAGCTAGCCATGCCTTGATCATGACATACATGAAAAGGGAGATTAAACGGGCAGGTGTTCCTCGAATACTGCTCACCCAGAACAAACAAGTGAGCAATATTGGAGGAACATCTGGGGGAAAAGATATTACACACCAAATGCAATGATTGTTGGTTCTAAAAGCAGAAACAAGGAAACTCCCAGCAGCACGAAGGCAGACATCCAAGAATAAGTCTCCGAAATGAAGAGGCCTGTGTGTGGTAATCTTTATATACTGGATTATATTTGTGAGTGGGTGTAATCAATTTAATAATTGCATAGGTTGCATAAATAATCTTATAATCAGACTGAAAGTGGCAACTTTTCACAGATACTTTGATCGGGACGTGCTCTGGGTTGTATCATAAAACTATACTCAGAAGACAGTAGTCCTATGGGACTTTTTTTTTTTTTTTTTGGGGGGGGGGGGGGGGGGTATTTTTGCATTTTTTTTGTTTTTGCTTTAATTTTACTGAGGTTTGAACTACATCAATGAGACTTATGAAGAGGTAATGCAATTGGTCATAATACACCCTTTCAGAATGACTTTTTCTATTTGCTGTTGCCTTATGTGTCATTTTCTTGGTTACCATGTTGATGTGGTCTGTGTCAATCACCTGAGCAGAGGATGATCTCATACACTATGAAAAGGAATTGGTAAACTAAAGTGCAAAAGTGCTATACAAGTCAAGTCAGATGACCTTTAACTTCCTCTCCAAAGAGGAAGTTGTCATCTGCCTATTTCCTGTAGCCTAGCCTAGCTTATAACAATTAGCTTAGCATCAGTCTAACATTAGCATCCAAGCTAAAGTTGTATATTTCCATATCCCTTAAGGATAGTTATTTCCTGTTCCCTAGCATAGCATTGTATTAGCCTAGCATAGCATTAGTCGCTAAAGGTAATTTTAATTAAAGTGTTTAGTTCCAAATCAGGAAATTATGACCTTATTCTCCTTCCGTAAGGGAAAGTTGTCATCTGCTTATTTCCTGTAGTCTGGTCTAGTGGTTCGCGATTAGCTTAGCATTAGTCTAACATTAGCATCCAAGCTAATTTCAAACATATCTCCATATCCTTTAAGAACATTTATTTCCTGTTCCTTAGCCTAGTGTAGCATTAGCCTAGCATAGCATCAATCGCTAAAGCTAATTTTTTATTTATTTAAATGTTTTAATTCCAATCAGGAATTTACGACCTGCTATGTCTCACCGTCAAGTGTAATAGCAAAGTATTAGCACGACCTAGTATTAGCTGCTCAAGCTAATTTTATCAAAATGTTTAAGTCAAATGTTCTAAGAAACCAAAGCGTATATCTCCATGTCCCCCAAGGATAGTGATTGTTATTTCCTATTTGTTAGTATATCATTATATTAGCCCAGTATAGTGTTAATGATTAAAATATTCACATTAATTAGGGTTAGGTTTTGTTAAAGTTACTCAAAAGTATGAGAATGGGGTTTCAGGGGTAGGGGTAATGGTTAAGTTTAGGGTTGGGGCTAAGGGTCAGGGGTTAAAGTTCAGAATTTTCCTTCTTAGGTAACCCTCCTTTAAGGTTAGGGTTAGGATTAGGTGTCAGTAGGGTTAGGTATGTATAATGAAAAGGTTAAGGTTAGGTTTAGGGATGGGGTCAAGGGTCTAGATTTAAGTTTTAGGAATTGTATAGTAGGTGTATTCATGTGTGCGTTGGGGGGGGTTTTGGGGGGTTGGGTGTGTGTGTGTGTGTGTGTGTGGGGGGGGGGGGGGGTGTTGGTTTAAGGGGCTGAAAAAAAAGGAGTGAAAAAAGGAGGGAAAGAAAGGACGGGGGGGGAAGTAGGAAAAGGGAGCAGAGTTAGGAGGGATGTGTCCATTCGGGCACAGTTCCCTCCCCGCCGGATCGGGCTGAGCACTCTGTCCCCCCTCGATCCCCCCATAAAAGTGTGGGCCGAGGGGAGAAGAGTGTGGTGTGATAAATGGATCAACAATTGATTATAAATCCTAGTTTAAGTGTATTAATCTATATTTAATCGTAATCAATCATGTTATTGTCCATTGCTCTTGGATTATTTATTTTGAAAAACTTGTAATTAATCTACATTTCCTACATACTCTATAAAATACTATTAAATCTCTAAATGTTTAATTTTAAAAAGAATAGATATATCATGTAGAACAGAGACAGAAAGAAGGACGCTTAAATGAGCAGAAAACACTCCGCCTCTCCTCAGTTCACCATAAACATATGGGTCGAGGAGAGCATAGTGTGATTGTGAAATAAGACCCTTAGACATTCTTTGCATAAATTTATCAATATACTTTTTTAGGAGCTACATGCAGTAATCTGTCCGCCGTCCTTCCCATAAATCCCAATTTTTCAACCGTCATATACATTAATGTTTTAACATCAATGGAAAGGTATGAATCAGTATGAGTCCCTCAGGGATCCCGTCTCAAGAAGAGAATGGGATTTTTTCCTGTTGGGTCTCCAGGCCATCATTTTCATTCCTTCCAATATTTTAATCTCAACTCACATATGTAAACTTTACAACCTTTTTTATAAAAAAAAAATATATATATATACAAAAAAAGGGTTTTTATAAAAAATATATCTATCAGGTTCAAACAGTCATTCCAAGTTTTCCGTAATTACTTCCTGTTACATATAGTATCTAAAGTAACAAATTCGTTTTACTCATTAATCCAGAACCAAAAGTCTGCACCTATGCCAATCGGTTTTAAGTACTCTAACCACTACTGCCTTACAATCATAACACATTATACAATCTTATAAGTAAATAAAGTCTTGGAACACCCATCTTTTAAACAATATTTTAAACATTATCCATAGAACTCAACTAACATGGACTTGTTTATCCTGTAAAATTCTTCTGTTCTGAATTAAGGCAAGGGGTAACATATTGTTACATCTAAAGTCCTCTAAAATATCCTCCTCTATGTTTTTTCATTGAGTCCACTCGGAAACGTTGAGTTTAGCTTCCTGATCCATTTGCGCTCCTCTTTCTGTCTTTGTCTTGTAGTCCAGGAAGGGTCGTGTTGTAGTCCCAGTAGATTTAGGTATTGTACCCCATGTCTCTGAAAATGTTTCACCAAGTGAGTGTTTTGTTTACGTCCTTTTGTTATATTGTAACGATGATGAGACAGTCTGATCCGCAGAGAGTTCCGGGTTTCACCTACATATTGTATTCCACATTTCCTGCACTGAATAAGATATATGCAGTTATGCACCTTCCATGTGATTCCATTGGATATGCGAAATGCCGTTCTTTCACTCCGGTTTTTGACTATTCCTGGGGGTATTTTGCTTTTCAGCCCATTTGTAGGGGGTTTTAATTCCGCTCTTACTAGATAGTCTCTCAAATTCCGGCATCTCCGATGGGCCGAGATAATCTTAAAAGTTTGTCCAAATGTTGTGTTCTTAAATTTTTGTTCAAAATTTCGTTTCAGGAGACTGTGTACACGTACTGTGTGTTTTGAATATGTAGAAATCAATGGAATTATTTGTTGAGGGTCTTCCTGTGTTATATTTGCCTCCTGAGTTTTAAACGTGTCCTTTACTACATATCGTAGAAAAGACCGAGAGTACCCTCTTTTCCGTAGAGATTTGAAAAGGATCCTTGTCGCCCGTTCTCTATCCTCCTTTTGAGAGCAAATTCTATCAAATCTAAGTAGTTGAGACTTGATAATCCCCTTGAAGGTGTGCTTAGGGTGATGACTTGTCTTGTGTAAAAGTGCGTGTGTATCGGTTGGTTTGAAATATACTTTTGTATGTAATCGTCCCGTCTCCTTCGTCTTGTCATCCTTATATATTGTTGTATCCAAGAAATTAATCTCCACTTCTTCGAGTTTAGGTTCCACGGTAATCAAGTCATGGTGGTTATTCAAGATTCCCACAAAGTGAATGAAATCTGCTCTTCCATGTGTCCAAAGTCCGAAGATGTCATCTAAAAATCTGACATAAAAAGTCGGTTTCTTATTGCATTTCCGAAATGCTTCTTCCTCCCATGCTGCCATGTAAATGTTGGCATAGGAGGGGGCGAACTTTTTACCCATTGCTGTTCCTTTTGTTTGTAAGTAAAATTGTCCATTAAATATGAAATCATTCCTGGTCAAACATAATTCCAACAACCGCAAGATTTCGGTATCTGGGCGATCTTCCTCAGGGTGTTTTTTGAGACATTCCCTAATAGCTTTTAGTCCTAATTGTGTATCTATATTTGTGTACAGACTGTTCACATCCATAGTAAACAGGTAACATGGTTCTGTTATCTTGATGTTCTGAATTTTCCGTACAAAATCCATAGTATCTTTGAGATAGCTTGGATGATGAACCGACAAAGGATTCAAATGGAAGTCCAAAAATTCAGCTATCCTATAGCTCTCACTTCCACAGTCGGAAACAATTGGTCTCCCGGGTGGCATACGATGCGGTATAGTCCAGTTGTCTCTTGGTTTATGAATTTTGGGTAATAAGTAAAATCTTCGGGCTCTGTGTGGATGTTCCCCTTGTAAGTATGTTACTTGGGCCTTGGAAAGATATTTCTTTTGTTGTAATGAAGATAATATTTCTGTAATTTGTTCCGCTGTTTCAGGGAACATGGGCTTGGTTAGAGGTTTATAATATTTCAAATCCCTTAATTGTCTGTGTGCTTCTTGTACATAACTGGTTCTGTCCATAATCACAATTGCCGCCCCTTTGTCCGCTGGTTTTATCAATATAGTTTTCATGTCTTGTAGTTCACGCAATCCCTTCACTTCTCCTTCTGTCATATTGAAATCCTCTTTTACATATTTGATTTCCCTGATTGTTTTCCGATCTTGTTCAATTAGTTCAAAAAGTTCCTTAGGGAGTTTTTCCTGTGCTGGTTCCCAATTAGATGGTTTCTTGAAGGGTTTCCTAAAAGGAACCTTGGTAGGTCCAAAATAACTCGCCAATTTTAATCTTCTATGATACTCTGTAAGATCTGCCATTAATGGGGCGCGGATGTGTCCCCCCTCGTCTCTGCTCGGAATAAATGTAAGGCCCTTGTCTAATAGTTGGATTTGTCCTCGGGTAGGTGTGAAAATGGTAGAAAGGTTGACTATGATTTGCCCTTCTATGTCATGATTGTGGACTTCAAGTCCACTTATCCCAAAAAACTCTTCCAGTGGTTCCACATATGTGTCCCTGTGGGATGTGTCCAATGTATTCCATCCAGATCAGTTGTGAAGAGTTTCTTTTCTAGTCTCGGGATCTGTTTTCCGGTTTCCTTAATCAAGTAGTTCAGAGTGTTCAGATTGGTCCTAATGAACCCAGGGAGTTTTTCTGAAAAGTTGATAACTGGCACCAGAATTTGAGCTTGTGGAAATGTATCCGCAGCTGCATTCAGCATGGAACGAAGCTCGTTTTTCAGTAGAGAAGGATTACTCTTCCTTCTATTGTTAATCCCAAATGACAGGATGACCATGGAAACCGTTTCAGTCGTAGGTGTCTTATATTTAAAGAGATGTGTCGCATGACCAATGTTAGCCCCTGGATAGCAATCGACTTGAATTTGATCATCTTGGATTTCGGGCAGTCTTCTCATATTTGAATCGCCAATTATCATAATTTGTCTTTCTGGTGTCAGTGTCCAATTTCCTGTTTTGTCATTATTATGGTCGTGTGTGTTGAATAATGCTTTTCCTTTTTTGGTTGTCAAATTTTCATGTCTTTGGTCAGCTGTTTTTGATGGTGTTCCCCAAAGACGTCTATTTAGCCTCTGCGGCAATGGTACTGGGATCGGGGATTTCAGAGCCAACATGGGTTCCTTATTTCCCTCTCCATCCCTGGTTTCCGGTTCCATTTCCATAGCATTTTCTCCCGTATCCATTTCCTCCTCCTGTGAGTCAAAAAGCTCAATCAATTCATGTTCCGATTCTGCGTCTATTGTTTCTGGTAATGTTGTTTCCCCTGGATTCCCAGGTTCTCTTCCAACCTCCTTCATTTCCTCATCGTGCTCATTTGGTTGGTCTCCCTCCGGTAAGGGGCCAATGTCAAAAGTCACCTCAGTTGCCCACTCATTCAATATTTCACCCCAGTCATCTTGTATGTCGTCCGTTCCTCCTTTCTTTTGATCAGTCGGTTGTGTCAGATTTTTGTTTGTGTTGTGTGTGCAGTCGTCCTTCATCCTTCGTTTCTTATGCTCCCTGCTATTTTCTGATGATTTATCTTTCTCCGTCACCTTTTGTTTACGTTTGGTCTCTTTAATCCTTGTATCTGCACTCTGATTACCCATAGAGGTTTCACCCTGTTTTGATGTTGACAGTGTGCCCATCATTTCACGGAGGTCCTGTGTTGCTGTCGCCAAGGTGTCCGGTTTAATGTGTCTCATATCTCTCTTTACCCAAGTAGTTGCCACCTGCAGTGCCACCTCCCAATCGTCTTCCTTGAGTCCCAATATTTGTGTCTTTATGTCTTCTTTTAGGCTTTGATAGTGTTCCTCCAAGACTTGTATTGTGGTAAATGCCCAGTTTGTACCATTATATTTTATTTTAAGGTTAGTTGCTGATGTTGATCTGAGTGGATGAATACTGTTTGTGATAGATTGTTGAAGTTTCTCTATCCCCTTGGGAACCGGCGTGGAAGGACACGAGTTAACGTGTCGTAGATGGTGACAAACCTTCATATACTTGGAGAAGGCTCTGACCAGTAATTGAAAGTTATTCAACGGTCTTGTCCTCCTCTCTTGTGATTTAGTTTGGTTAGCCATAATTGGGATTCTACAAGAAAGGACAGGAAGGGAGAGATAAAAAGTGTATTAAGAGAAGATTGTAACTCATTACGTTTCAATAAACTATTTAATACTCATTTTATATTATTATTCTGATCATTTGTCTGAGAAACCATTAATGTCAACTAATAATGAACTTAATCCTATTCTATTCATAATGTTATTTAAATCATATATATTTTTTATTATTATTAGGGGGAAAGGGTTTGGAAGGGAAAAGGCTAAAGCTAAGTGTCATTAAGGTTAGGTATATGTAGGAAAAGAGATAGGTTTAGGGATGGGATAAGGGTTTCGGTTATAGTTTTCAGGAGTTGTACGGTAAGTGTAACCATGTGTATGTGGGAGATAAAAAAAAGGGGGGGGGGAAAGGGGGAGGGGGGGAAGGGGGGAAAGGAAAGAAGGGGGAAAGAAGGGAGCAGAGTTAGGAGGGGTGTGTCCGTTCGGGCACAATTCCCTCCCCGCCGGATCGGGCTGAGTACTCTATCCCCTCTCGATCCCCCCATGGAGGTGTAGGTCGAGGGGAGTAGAGTATGGTGTGGTCATATAGATCTAAGATGGATTATTTAATATTTATTATATATTGATTGATTATTTGAGTACATTTAAATCAATCCGTTTTTAATCTTAATCTATCAACCTATGGCCCGTTACTTTTGGATTACTTACTTATTCATTTCAGAACTCATAACTGTTGTATCTTTGTATTTTATTCAATCCTCCATATAAATCAAAAATATAGAAATCTGGATCGTATAAGGGTTCAAGTGGGTTCTTGTAGGGAGTCTGGACGAGGAGATCTGGATTTTGGAACTATATTTTTTTAAAAATACTGTTAAGAGGTTAGGGTTAGGGGTTAGGGTTAGGGTTAGGGGTTAGGGTTAGGGGTTAGGTTAGGGGAATTGAAACTCCTCCCTGCACGAGGAGGGCAGGAGTAGGTGCACGCTCCGCACCATGACCCTTCCCGAGGCCCGTCACGTTGTCGCCACCCCATCTACCGTATCCGGCAATCCCCAGGTCCGAATTAAGGTAAGTACCGTCCTTTTCTTTTTCAGGTTCAGGTAAGTACCAAATTATGTTTAATTTTATCGAATTTGTGTTTAATTCGTCCTGTTTTTTTAGGTTTCCAACTGTTTTTTAATAAAATTTGTCTTTGCTCAATGAATTTAGTCTCTGTGTCGTTTTTAATTCCAAATTTTAGGCTTTTAATCTGTTTTTATCCATAAATTATCCAATTTTGAGGTTGTAAATTTATGATATTCCAATTTTTAGGTTTGAATTTTCAGGCCAGTAAATCAATATGTAAATGAAAAAAAATCAAAAGAAATCCCCCCCAAAAATAACAAACTAAAATAACAAACTAAAACAACAAACAAAAACACTTTTTAGTGCTGACGCATAGCTGTAGCTACGTTTCGGCTGGATTGTGCCTTCTTCAGGCTGTGCACATGCGTCGCTGGCCAAATTAAAATGAAGAGACTCTTCTCTGCCCCTCCTTTTATATATGCTGTGGCTCCTCCCCACAGCAGCTGAAAGTCCCGAATGCACGTCACTTTGCTTTTTTTCTCTTTTTTCGTGTTTTTCTCTTTTTGTTTTTCTGGTTTTTCCTTTTTCTTTTTTCTTGCTGCTTCCTTTTACTTAATTCTTTGCTTCCCTTCTTTCCTTCTCTCCTTTCCTACCTTTTCTTTGCCTTCTTCCTTTTGCTTTTTCCTACATCCCTTCCTTTTGCCTTAAAGTCCCTCCTTTCTCTTCTTCCCTCCATTGACTTTCCTTTGACAGTCCCTGTTTTCTGGCCTATATTTGTCTTTACTTTGGCTTTATTTCTTTGTCTTTGTGGCCCATCTATAATTTTCCCTCTCTTGGGTTTCTATTTTCCCTCTCTTGGGGTATCATCATCCGCAACTGGGGATGGAATTGGGGTTCCTGTACAAAGGGGTCAGCATTGGGGTTGGGGTTAAGGTTAGGGCTTAGGCTGGGGATGGGACTAGAGATAGGGCATTAGTCATGTGGCTATGGTTAGGGTTAGGGTAAGAGTGTGGGATGGGGATAGATTAGGCCAAATTGGCATTGGGGATCAAATTTGGGGTCCAGATTAGGGGTCAGAGGAATTCAATTAGGCATCCTGAGCGAGATGCAGAATAGAAATAAGGGGTAACCAGATAAGGAATGGAACTGGCTTCGGCAACGGGCCCCAGTCAATCTGGGAAACCCAGCGGGTCCATGGTAGGACCTGGCGGGTAAGGTTAGGGGAATTGAAACTCCTCCCTGCACGAGGAGGGCAGGAGTGGGTTAGGACGTGGGTTACGGCCCCGTCCTCCCTGGGGAGGACCGAGGTATGCGCGGTCCTTCCCCCCTGGGCCCCCTCCTCCCCGGTTCCAAGAAGACCAGTCCTGGTCTTGAGATTGGGGTTGATAGGTATTGGCCCGCATACGGGAGCGACCCCTCCTCCCATAGCGGACCTGCTGCCACCCTTCATCAGTCATGATGAAGGGCTGGTTAAGTTTTCAATATTTTTTTGTGTTTTTTTGTTTTTGTTAATTTTTTTATATTTTTTTGTTTTTTTGAAAAAACCAAAAAATAAAAAATAAAAACAAAAATAATAAAAAAATAAAACTCTTACAAACTAAAAATACCTCTAAAAAGGTTCAAAAAATTAAATAATCGTGTGCCGCTGTGGCGACGTTTCGACCTATATTGGTCTTCTTCAGGCCTGGGCACACTCCAAACTAACTAAAATAAGTCTGCTGCAGAAAGAGCGACTGTCTTCGTCGAAGGGCAACGAAAGAATGAGCCTGGCCTGCAGGCTCACCTCTTAAGTAAGCTCTGGCTCCGCCCCTACTAAAACCACACCATATGAAATGATATGAACTAAATGGCGGGTATATAAAGTAAATTTACAATTTACAGAAAAACTTTTTAAACTAAAATATTTACATATTTATATACTTATGACAAGCATTTATTTATTCACATATTTATTACAGAGTATTTATTCAAACTGTGTGTATATATAGTTATAACCTCTATATCAAAACCCACAAAGGTTATATATTAATATTTAAAATACTTACAATGAAATGTACAAAAACAAAATAAGTGGGGGAAGGGAAAGGGACTAGGGTTAGGAATAGGAGTAGGGAAGGGGATTAGGGTAAGGATATAGGACAAGGGTTGGGACAATGGGTTAGGGTTAGGGCTAGGAGTGGGAAGGTGGTTAGGGTTAGGGTAAGGAAACAGGATAGGGGATAGGAGTGTGGAATAGGGTTAGGAGGGTTAGGGTTAGGGGTTAGGGTTAGGGTAGGGTTAGGGTTAGGGTTAGGGGTTAGGGTTAGGGTTAGGGGTTAGGGGGTTAGGGTTAGGGGTTAGGGGTTAGGGTTAGGGGTTAGGGGTTAGGGTTAGGGGTTAGGGTTAGGGGGTTAGGGTTAGGGGGTTAGGGGTTAGGGGTAGGGGTAGGGTTAGGGTTAGGATAGGGGAATTGATTCCTCCTATGAGGGTAGAAGGAAGGTGCGCGGGCCATCCCACGGGAGAACCCCCGATCCCCGTCCGGGTTGTCAAGGAAGAGGCGCTGGCGCCGCCTTCCGTAGCGGACTACTTGCCACTCGTCCGCCATGACGAGTGGTTTTTAATTATTTGTTTTAAATTATTAAATGTCTTTTAATGTAAATGAAATATAAAAAAATGAATTGTTTTGTTCAACTGAAAGTGAAACCCAAAAGGGGCTCAAACAACTAAAAGAGAGCCCAAAGGCTTAAAAATCCCTTAAAAGAAAAACCGTGTAATTGGCTGCAAACAACTAAAAGAGAGCCCGAGGGCTTAAAAATCCCTTAAAACAAAAACCGCCCGTTTGGCTGTGTGGTATAAAAAAATTACAAACAACTAAAAGAGAGCACAGGGGCTTAAAAGTCCCTAAAAACAAAAAAACGTGTTTTCCGGTTGAAAAAAAATTCAAACGTGCCTCAGGCAACGTTTCGACCTTAAGAGGTCTTCCTCAGGCCTGTGAGGCACGAAAGAAAATAAAACCAACTAAAATCCAAGCGCTCAAAACAATGGCTGGCTGCTGGAGATGTGCACCGTTCGGCTGTCGAAAGCAGAATGAGCTCTCTCTCCTACCTGCGCTCCTTTTATACCCTCTGGTCTGTAATGTGGTTTTTTACCGTTCGTTTTTGATAATGTTGTTTCAGTGTTCCTGTCTTCTTATAAAATTAGGTTTTAACTTTGTATGTGTTTATCCAATGGTACTACAATAAATTATATGACATGAATTGAAAAAATACTTTTATTATACTATTTGAATTTATTTATTTATTTATTAATGTTAATGGTCATTTAACATTTAAGATAGATGAATTAATATTTATTCTTTGACATTATAAAAATGAATTTACTATTATTAATTTAACACTACAATTTTTTACCTTTTTTAACAAATCCAACTTAAAATTAGGGTTAGACATAGAGCCAATTTGGGTTATTAGGGGAAGGGGGAAAGGTTAGGGTTAGGGTAAGGGAAAGGGTTGGGGTTAGGGTTAGGGTAAGGGAAAGGGTTGGGGTTAGGGAAAGGGAGGGGATAGGGGGTAAAGGGGAAAGGGGGAGGGGTTAGGGTTAGGAAAAGGAAGGGTTAGGGTTAGGGTAAGGGAAAGGGTTGGGGTTAGGGTTAGGGTAAGGGAAAGGGTTGGGGTTAGGGAAAGGGAGGGGATAGGGGGTAAAGGGGAAAGGGGGAGGGGTTAGGGTTAGGAAAAGGAAGGGTTAGGGTTGGGGGGGGGGGGGGGGGGGGGGTTAGGGTTAGGAAAAGGAACCGGGTTGGGGATAAAGGGTTAGGATGATACAAATTTGGACCAGACTTGGGTAAATTCCAAATAGGGTTGGACTAATAATTTGGGATCAGGAGTTGGGTCAAATTGCGAACTAATTTTGGATTAGAAATTACATTAATTTTGCATATTTAGGCCAGATGGTTCTTTGGTACCTAACAAAAAAATCCAATACTTTTCCTTCTTTTTACGTTCCCAATCCGTCCAGTTCACATTTCTTTGCAAGCCAGCCATTCTCATTGCTTCTTCACCGTGAATTAAAAAATGTTTAACCAAAAGAGTTTCTGTTTCCTTCTTGTTCTTCACATTGTATCGATGTTGCATCATACGTGTGGACAATGTATTCTTGGTTTCTCCAATATACTGAACTCCACATTTTGAACAAAAAATGACATATATACAATTCTTCGAGTTGGTGCTGAAACCTTGCTCAACCCGAAACACTTTTTTCTCAACACTCTTGACGAACTTAAGTCTAACAAAGTGGGACTCCAATATCTGTGGTTTCCGCAAAGTTAAAGATGGCAATCTAGCTTTAACCAAAAAATCCCGCAAGTTCCTATTCCGTCTATAGGCTGAAATAACCTTAGACGAAGGAACAAATTGCTCTATATCTGGAACCGCGTCAAAATTAGTTTTAAACTTCCCATTTAAAACCTTGGAAATACTCGAATAGGTCGTAATCAGTGGAATCAAATTCCGGTCATCCAATGTTTTAGATTCCCTAAAGGTCTTGAAGCATTCCCTAAGAAAGGACCTAGGGTAACCTCTGTTCCTCAAGGCCCTAAAAAGAGTCCTTACTGCTTCAAAAAACTCCACTCGTCTCGTGCAAATCCGATCAAACCGTAAGAGCTGTGCTTTCACAATTCCTCTAAAACAGTGTGTCGGATGGAAACTTTTCTTGTGGAGTAGTGCGTGCGTATCAGTTGTTTTAAAATGCACTTTAATATCTAACTTACGTGTCTTTAAGAAATCCGGTCCTTTAAACACCGTTGTATCTAGGAAATCAATCGAGTTTTCCTCAAATTCCTTCTTCAAGGTAATTGATGGATCGTGCGTGTTGAGAATTCCCACAAAGTTCTCAAATTCCTCACGTGATTCCGTCCAGATACCCCAAATGTCATCTAAGTATCTGAGATAACACTTTGGTTTCGTCCCACATTTGGCTAATACTTCATTCTCCCAATTGGCCATAAAGATGTTGGCATAGGCCGGGGCAAACCTTTTGCCCATTGCCGTGCCTTTCACCTGAAGATAATACTTTTCGTCAAAAACAAAATCGTTCCTAGTTAAGCTAATTTCCAGTAACTTCAAAAGTTCCTGATCCGGACGTTTGGGGTCTGGATGACTTTTAAAGGCATTCCTAACACAATTGATTCCCGCTTCAATGGGAATATTGGTGTATAGGTTATCTACATCCATACTAAAGAATGCGAAATCAGATGTGAGGGTTAAACCCCGAACCATCTCAATAAAATGATAGGTATCCTTGACATAGGCAGGATGAGTAACGGACAAAGGATTAAGATAATAATCTAAGTATTCGGCTATCAAATATGTTTCACTCCCGCAGTCCGAAACTATCGGCCTGCCGGGAGGTATTTCAAATGGGACTGTCCACTTATGTGGATCTTTATGAATTTTTGGTAAAATATAAAATCGCCGCTCTCTGGGCTCAAAATTTCCAATTAAGTACTGTCTTTGCTTTGCATTTATGAATTTTTTCTTTTTTAACGTATCCAAAATGTCAATCACTATGGGAACCGTGTCCATGTACATAGGTTTTGTCAATTTTTTATAATATACCGGATCGTTGAGTTGTCTTTCAACCTCGAACATGTATTGTTCCCTACTCATTATGACAACAGCTGAGCCTTTATCAGCTGGCTTGATTACAATATGCTTTGTATTTATTAACTCTCGTAGAGCTTTACCTTCCTGCCATGAAATATTGCGTTTCTCAGTCTGAGATTTATAATGGTTTTTAAAGACGTCTACATCTGTATGAATTAAATCTTGGACTGGGGTTGGTACTAAATTCCATGCAGGTTCCCAAGTTGAAGTTCCAATAAAAGGAAGTTTCTCCCGCTTTTTAGAGTTCCTGTAATAAGTTGCCAATTTAATCTTCCTATGATAGTTCTGCATATCCAGCTGAAATTGATCCCTGCCATCCTTGCCTATGTCGAGGGTTGGGACATATGTCAATCCTCTACTAAGCAACCTACGTTGTGGGTCAGTAAGTTTAAAATTTTTTGCTAATACCACTACTTCCTGAGCCTGGACGGACTGCGAGCCTTCCGCCCCCTCTCGTTCCAGGCTCAAGGGGCAGTAGAGTTTAGTGTCGACATCCAATGTTCGAACATTGCCCTTGCGGTGTCACTGGTCCAGTGTACATCGTCAACCTCGGTCTCAAAATCCTCCTCTGGTAAGAGGGGGATATAGGGCATGTTTCTGATCAAGTGCTCATTTAAGGTTTGGAGGTTTTCCTGTTCCTCTGCTGGGAGGTTTGGTGAAAAGTTGATCAGTGGTATCCATATCTCCGCATAGGGGAACCTCCTCTTTGCAGATCGAAGTGCCCCCTGCAGATTCTTAACTGTGGTTTCCTTTGACTTGTTAGCCCTACTGTTGATGCCAAAGGACAAAATTATCTTTTCCACCACTAGATCTGGAGGTGGTCTAGTCTTTTCCATCAACGCCTGTGCGTGTCGAAAATGAGCACCTGGAAAACTATCCACCTGGAGGTTGCTGTTGAGGAAGTCTGGAAACCGACAAACATTAGAATCACCCATAATGAGCCACTTTTGTTCAACCTCCAACGACCAATCTGTGAGCTTCCGCTGAGTGTTTGGATGGTGTTTCACCCTAAACCTCGGCGGTTCTGGAGAAGTGAAGTGATCGAAGGAGTCCTCAAACAAATCATCACTGTGTACGGAGTCTTCTTCCCGGTGGACCTCAACATGAGATGCCCGTGACACCGGTGAAATCTGTATGTCGGCTTGCTCTAGATCTTCATTTTGTGCAGAAGAGTGCAGGGCAGCTGCCGCTGCTTCGGCCGCTTCCTCTTCTCTCTGCATTTCATCAAACAAAGCCTCCAGTTCGGGGTGCTCTGAACGATAGACGGGTGCTTCAGACTCCTCCTGGACCTCTGTGTTTTCACAGATGACTTCCAGGAAGGCCTCTTGGTCAGGGCGTTGTCTTCTCCTCCGACGCTCCTTTGGAGGTTCTGCATTACCTCCAAGCTCAGGCCAATCGTCATCCTGAACCCTTAAATCTGTCATGGTTCCCGCCGAAACCATAACCTTGGGCCTCTGTCGGGGACCTTGCTGTCCGCCCAAATCTCTACGTTCAGTAGAAGTAGCAGTTGAAACCCTGCAAGTGGTCATTGTAGCCGTAGAAGTTCCACAGACTTGTGGAACCTCAGGCTGAGCCGGGGTTTCCAGTTGCTGAGGGACGTGAACCTGTTCTTGCTGTCTATCCTCAGCCATGGCAGTAATCAGGGCCTCAGCGTGCTCAAGAACAGTCTGGGTGATACGCGACAGATTCCGTTTCGCCCAACGCACTGCTACTTCAAACGCAGATTTCCAGTCAGAAACCAGAAGAGTAGACAACTCTTCCAAAAGATCTGCAAGACCAGCCTCATAATGCTCCATAAGAATCTGGCAAGTGGTGTAACCCCAGTTCTTCGCATTAGCCTGGATCAAGCTCAAAGTGTGCTCAGTTGGAGCGGCTGGTTTAATCATTCCCGCTAAAACCTCAACCATTCTGGAAATCATTCTCGGCTCTGTTGTCTTTCCGGGCTTCAGAGCCACATTCTGCAAGTGGTGAACCATTTTGATCACCCCATGCATTTTTCTAACCAGTCTCCCAAACTGAGGGTCAGCTGGTTGTCGCCTAACCTCATTGCCTAACCCCCGTGGAGAAGGACCTCTTCGGGGAGGCCTTAGGTACGATTGGTGGACCACATCCGCAAAAGAGCGGAACTGAGTATTCCTTTACCGAAAGTTCCCTGCGGGAGGCGCTGGCCGGCTAGGATAGGGGAATTGATTCCTCCTATGAGGGTAGAAGGAAGGTGCGCGGGCCATCCCACGGGAGAACCCCCGATCCCCGTCCGGGTTGTCAAGGAAGAGGCGCTGGCGCCGCCTTCCGTAGCGGACTACTTGCCACTCGTCCGCCATGACGAGTGGTTTTTAATTATTTGTTTTAAATTATTAAATGTCTTTTAATGTAAATGAAATATAAAAAAATGAATTGTTTTGTTCAACTGAAAGTGAAACCCAAAAGGGGCTCAAACAACTAAAAGAGAGCCCAAAGGCTTAAAAATCCCTTAAAAGAAAAACCGTGTAATTGGCTGCAAACAACTAAAAGAGAGCCCGAGGGCTTAAAAATCCCTTAAAACAAAAACCGCCCGTTTGGCTGTGTGGTATAAAAAAATTACAAACAACTAAAAGAGAGCACAGGGGCTTAAAAGTCCCTAAAAACAAAAAAACGTGTTTTCCGGTTGAAAAAAAATTCAAACGTGCCTCAGGCAACGTTTCGACCTTAAGAGGTCTTCCTCAGGCCTGTGAGGCACGAAAGAAAATAAAACCAACTAAAATCCAAGCGCTCAAAACAATGGCTGGCTGCTGGAGATGTGCACCGTTCGGCTGTCGAAAGCAGAATGAGCTCTCTCTCCTACCTGCGCTCCTTTTATACCCTCTGGTCTGTAATGTGGTTTTTTACCGTTCGTTTTTGATAATGTTGTTTCAGTGTTCCTGTCTTCTTATAAAATTAGGTTTTAACTTTGTATGTGTTTATCCAATGGTACTACAATAAATTATATGACATGAATTGAAAAAATACTTTTATTATACTATTTGAATTTATTTATTTATTTATTAATGTTAATGGTCATTTAACATTTAAGATAGATGAATTAATATTTATTCTTTGACATTATAAAAATGAATTTACTATTATTAATTTAACACTACAATTTTTTACCTTTTTTAACAAATCCAACTTAAAATTAGGGTTAGACATAGAGCCAATTTGGGTTATTAGGGGAAGGGGGAAAGGTTAGGGTTAGGGTAAGGGAAAGGGTTGGGGTTAGGGTTAGGGTAAGGGAAAGGGTTGGGGTTAGGGAAAGGGAGGGGATAGGGGGTAAAGGGGAAAGGGGGAGGGGTTAGGGTTAGGAAAAGGAAGGGTTAGGGTTAGGGTAAGGGAAAGGGTTGGGGTTAGGGTTAGGGTAAGGGAAAGGGTTGGGGTTAGGGAAAGGGAGGGGATAGGGGGTAAAGGGGAAAGGGGGAGGGGTTAGGGTTAGGAAAAGGAAGGGTTAGGGTTGGGGGGGGGGGGGGGGGGGGTTAGGGTTAGGAAAAGGAACCGGGTTGGGGATAAAGGGTTAGGATGATACAAATTTGGACCAGACTTGGGTAAATTCCAAATAGGGTTGGACTAATAATTTGGGATCAGGAGTTGGGTCAAATTGCGAACTAATTTTGGATTAGAAATTACATTAATTTTGCATATTTAGGCCAGATGGTTCTTTGGTACCTAACAAAAAAATCCAATACTTTTCCTTCTTTTTACGTTCCCAATCCGTCCAGTTCACATTTCTTTGCAAGCCAGCCATTCTCATTGCTTCTTCACCGTGAATTAAAAAATGTTTAACCAAAAGAGTTTCTGTTTCCTTCTTGTTCTTCACATTGTATCGATGTTGCATCATACGTGTGGACAATGTATTCTTGGTTTCTCCAATATACTGAACTCCACATTTTGAACAAAAAATGACATATATACAATTCTTCGAGTTGGTGCTGAAACCTTGCTCAACCCGAAACACTTTTTTCTCAACACTCTTGACGAACTTAAGTCTAACAAAGTGGGACTCCAATATCTGTGGTTTCCGCAAAGTTAAAGATGGCAATCTAGCTTTAACCAAAAAATCCCGCAAGTTCCTATTCCGTCTATAGGCTGAAATAACCTTAGACGAAGGAACAAATTGCTCTATATCTGGAACCGCGTCAAAATTAGTTTTAAACTTCCCATTTAAAACCTTGGAAATACTCGAATAGGTCGTAATCAGTGGAATCAAATTCCGGTCATCCAATGTTTTAGATTCCCTAAAGGTCTTGAAGCATTCCCTAAGAAAGGACCTAGGGTAACCTCTGTTCCTCAAGGCCCTAAAAAGAGTCCTTACTGCTTCAAAAAACTCCACTCGTCTCGTGCAAATCCGATCAAACCGTAAGAGCTGTGCTTTCACAATTCCTCTAAAACAGTGTGTCGGATGGAAACCTTTCTTGTGGAGTAGTGCGTGCGTATCAGTTGTTTTAAAATGCACTTTAATATCTAACTTACGTGTCTTTAAGAAATCCGGTCCTTTAAACACCGTTGTATCTAGGAAATCAATCGAGTTTTCCTCAAATTCCTTCTTCAAGGTAATTGATGGATCGTGCGTGTTGAGAATTCCCACAAAGTTCTCAAATTCCTCACGTGATTCCGTCCAGATACCCCAAATGTCATCTAAGTATCTGAGATAACACTTTGGTTTCGTCCCACATTTGGCTAATACTTCATTCTCCCAATTGGCCATAAAGATGTTGGCATAGGCCGGGGCAAACCTTTTGCCCATTGCCGTGCCTTTCACCTGAAGATAATACTTTTCGTCAAAAACAAAATCGTTCCTAGTTAAGCTAATTTCCAGTAACTTCAAAAGTTCCTGATCCGGACGTTTGGGGTCTGGATGACTTTTAAAGGCATTCCTAACACAATTGATTCCCGCTTCAATGGGAATATTGGTGTATAGGTTATCTACATCCATACTAAAGAATGCGAAATCAGATGTGAGGGTTAAACCCCGAACCATCTCAATAAAATGATAGGTATCCTTGACATAGGCAGGATGAGTAACGGACAAAGGATTAAGATAATAATCTAAGTATTCGGCTATCAAATATGTTTCACTCCCGCAGTCCGAAACTATCGGCCTGCCGGGAGGTATTTCAAATGGGACTGTCCACTTATGTGGATCTTTATGAATTTTTGGTAAAATATAAAATCGCCGCTCTCTGGGCTCAAAATTTCCAATTAAGTACTGTCTTTGCTTTGCATTTATGAATTTTTTCTTTTTTAACGTATCCAAAATGTCAATCACTATGGGAACCGTGTCCATGTACATAGGTTTTGTCAATTTTTTATAATATACCGGATCGTTGAGTTGTCTTTCAACCTCGAACATGTATTGTTCCCTACTCATTATGACAACAGCTGAGCCTTTATCAGCTGGCTTGATTACAATATGCTTTGTATTTATTAACTCTCGTAGAGCTTTACCTTCCTGCCATGAAATATTGCGTTTCTCAGTCTGAGATTTATAATGGTTTTTAAAGACGTCTACATCTGTATGAATTAAATCTTGGACTGGGGTTGGTACTAAATTCCATGCAGGTTCCCAAGTTGAAGTTCCAATAAAAGGAAGTTTCTCCCGCTTTTTAGAGTTCCTGTAATAAGTTGCCAATTTAATCTTCCTATGATAGTTCTGCATATCCAGCTGAAATTGATCCCTGCCATCCTTGCCTATGTCGAGGGTTGGGACATATGTCAATCCTCTACTAAGCAACCTACGTTGTGGGTCAGTAAGTTTAAAATTTTTTGCTAATACCACTACTTCCTGAGCCTGGACGGACTGCGAGCCTTCCGCCCCCTCTCGTTCCAGGCTCAAGGGGCAGTAGAGTTTAGTGTCGACATCCAATGTTCGAACATTGCCCTTGCGGTGTCACTGGTCCAGTGTACATCGTCAACCTCGGTCTCAAAATCCTCCTCTGGTAAGAGGGGGATATAGGGCATGTTTCTGATCAAGTGCTCATTTAAGGTTTGGAGGTTTTCCTGTTCCTCTGCTGGGAGGTTTGGTGAAAAGTTGATCAGTGGTATCCATATCTCCGCATAGGGGAACCTCCTCTTTGCAGATCGAAGTGCCCCCTGCAGATTCTTAACTGTGGTTTCCTTGGACTTGTTAGCCCTACTGTTGATGCCAAAGGACAAAATTATCTTTTCCACCACTAGATCTGGAGGTGGTCTAGTCTTTTCCATCAACGCCTGTGCGTGTCGAAAATGAGCACCTGGAAAACTATCCACCTGGAGGTTGCTGTTGAGGAAGTCTGGAAACCGACAAACATTAGAATCACCCATAATGAGCCACTTTTGTTCAACCTCCAACGACCAATCTGTGAGCTTCCGCTGAGTGTTTGGATGGTGTTTCACCCTAAACCTCGGCGGTTCTGGAGAAGTGAAGTGATCGAAGGAGTCCTCAAACAAATCATCACTGTGTACGGAGTCTTCTTCCCGGTGGACCTCAACATGAGATGCCCGTGACACCGGTGAAATCTGTATGTCGGCTTGCTCTAGATCTTCATTTTGTGCAGAAGAGTGCAGGGCAGCTGCCGCTGCTTCGGCCGCTTCCTCTTCTCTCTGCATTTCATCAAACAAAGCCTCCAGTTCGGGGTGCTCTGAACGATAGACGGGTGCTTCAGACTCCTCCTGGACCTCTGTGTTTTCACAGATAACTTCCAGGAAGGCCTCTTGGTCAGGGCGTTGTCTTCTCCTCCGACGCTCCTTTGGAGGTTCTGCATTACCTCCAAGCTCAGGCCAATCGTCATCCTGAACCCTTAAATCTGTCATGGTTCCCGCCGAAACCATAACCTTGGGCCTCTGTCGGGGACCTTGCTGTCCGCCCAAATCTCTACGTTCAGTAGAAGTAGCAGTTGAAACCCTGCAAGTGGTCATTGTAGCCGTAGAAGTTCCACAGACTTGTGGAACCTCAGGCTGAGCCGGGGTTTCCAGTTGCTGAGGGACGTGAACCTGTTCTTGCTGTCTATCCTCAGCCATGGCAGTAATCAGGGCCTCAGCGTGCTCAAGAACAGTCTGGGTGATACGCGACAGATTCCGTTTCGCCCAACGCACTGCTACTTCAAACGCAGATTTCCAGTCAGAAACCAGAAGAGTAGACAACTCTTCCAAAAGATCTGCAAGACCAGCCTCATAATGCTCCATAAGAATCTGGCAAGTGGTGTAACCCCAGTTCTTCGCATTAGCCTGGATCAAGCTCAAAGTGTGCTCAGTTGGAGCGGCTGGTTTAATCATTCCCGCTAAAACCTCAACCATTCTGGAAATCATTCTCGGCTCTGTTGTCTTTCCGGGCTTCAGAGCCACATTCTGCAAGTGGTGAACCATTTTGATCACCCCATGCATTTTTCTAACCAGTCTCCCAAACTGAGGGTCAGCTGGTTGTCGCCTAACCTCATTGCCTAACCCCCGTGGAGAAGGACCTCTTCGGGGAGGCCTTAGGTACGATTGGTGGACCACATCCGCAAAAGAGCGGAACTGAGTATTCCTGTACCGAAAGTTCCCTGCGGGAGGCGCTGGCCGGCTAGGATAGGGGAATTGATTCCTCCTATGAGGGTAGAAGGAAGGTGCGCGGGCCATCCCACGGGAGAACCCCCGATCCCCGTCCGGGTTGTCAAGGAAGAGGCGCTGGCGCCGCCTTCCGTAGCGGACTACTTGCCACTCGTCCGCCATGACGAGTGGTTTTTAATTATTTGTTTTAAATTATTAAATGTCTTTTAATGTAAATGAAATATAAAAAAATGAATTGTTTTGTTCAACTGAAAGTGAAACCCAAAAGGGGCTCAAACAACTAAAAGAGAGCCCAAAGGCTTAAAAATCCCTTAAAAGAAAAACCGTGTAATTGGCTGCAAACAACTAAAAGAGAGCCCGAGGGCTTAAAAATCCCTTAAAACAAAAACCGCCCGTTTGGCTGTGTGGTATAAAAAAATTACAAACAACTAAAAGAGAGCACAGGGGCTTAAAAGTCCCTAAAAACAAAAAAACGTGTTTTCCGGTTGAAAAAAAATTCAAACGTGCCTCAGGCAACGTTTCGACCTTAAGAGGTCTTCCTCAGGCCTGTGAGGCACGAAAGAAAATAAAACCAACTAAAATCCAAGCGCTCAAAACAATGGCTGGCTGCTGGAGATGTGCACCGTTCGGCTGTCGAAAGCAGAATGAGCTCTCTCTCCTACCTGCGCTCCTTTTATACCCTCTGGTCTGTAATGTGGTTTTTTACCGTTCGTTTTTGATAATGTTGTTTCAGTGTTCCTGTCTTCTTATAAAATTAGGTTTTAACTTTGTATGTGTTTATCCAATGGTACTACAATAAATTATATGACATGAATTGAAAAAATACTTTTATTATACTATTTGAATTTATTTATTTATTTATTAATGTTAATGGTCATTTAACATTTAAGATAGATGAATTAATATTTATTCTTTGACATTATAAAAATGAATTTACTATTATTAATTTAACACTACAATTTTTTACCTTTTTTAACAAATCCAACTTAAAATTAGGGTTAGACATAGAGCCAATTTGGGTTATTAGGGGAAGGGGGAAAGGTTAGGGTTAGGGTAAGGGAAAGGGTTGGGGTTAGGGTTAGGGTAAGGGAAAGGGTTGGGGTTAGGGAAAGGGAGGGGATAGGGGGTAAAGGGGAAAGGGGGAGGGGTTAGGGTTAGGAAAAGGAAGGGTTAGGGTTAGGGTAAGGGAAAGGGTTGGGGTTAAGGTTAGGGTAAGGGAAAGGGTTGGGGTTAGGGTTAGGGTAAGGGAAAGGGTTGGGGTTAGGGAAAGGGAGGGGATAGGGGGTAAAGGGGAAAGGGGGAGGGGTTAGGGTTAGGAAAAGGAAGGGTTAGGGTTGGGGGGGGGGGGGGGGGGGGTTAGGGTTAGGAAAAGGAACCGGGTTGGGGATAAAGGGTTAGGATGATACAAATTTGGACCAGACTTGGGTAAATTCCAAATAGGGTTGGACTAATAATTTGGGATCAGGAGTTGGGTCAAATTGCGAACTAATTTTGGATTAGAAATTACATTAATTTTGCATATTTAGGCCAGATGGTTCTTTGGTACCTAACAAAAAAATCCAATACTTTTCCTTCTTTTTACGTTCCCAATCCGTCCAGTTCACATTTCTTTGCAAGCCAGCCATTCTCATTGCTTCTTCACCGTGAATTAAAAAATGTTTAACCAAAAGAGTTTCTGTTTCCTTCTTGTTCTTCACATTGTATCGATGTTGCATCATACGTGTGGACAATGTATTCTTGGTTTCTCCAATATACTGAACTCCACATTTTGAACAAAAAATGACATATATACAATTCTTCGAGTTGGTGCTGAAACCTTGCTCAACCCGAAACACTTTTTTCTCAACACTCTTGACGAACTTAAGTCTAACAAAGTGGGACTCCAATATCTGTGGTTTCCGCAAAGTTAAAGATGGCAATCTAGCTTTAACCAAAAAATCCCGCAAGTTCCTATTCCGTCTATAGGCTGAAATAACCTTAGACGAAGGAACAAATTGCTCTATATCTGGAACCGCGTCAAAATTAGTTTTAAACTTCCCATTTAAAACCTTGGAAATACTCGAATAGGTCGTAATCAGTGGAATCAAATTCCGGTCATCCAATGTTTTAGATTCCCTAAAGGTCTTGAAGCATTCCCTAAGAAAGGACCTAGGGTAACCTCTGTTCCTCAAGGCCCTAAAAAGAGTCCTTACTGCTTCAAAAAACTCCACTCGTCTCGTGCAAATCCGATCAAACCGTAAGAGCTGTGCTTTCACAATTCCTCTAAAACAGTGTGTCGGATGGAAACTTTTCTTGTGGAGTAGTGCGTGCGTATCAGTTGTTTTAAAATGCACTTTAATATCTAACTTACGTGTCTTTAAGAAATCCGGTCCTTTAAACACCGTTGTATCTAGGAAATCAATCGAGTTTTCCTCAAATTCCTTCTTCAAGGTAATTGATGGATCGTGCGTGTTGAGAATTCCCACAAAGTTCTCAAATTCCTCACGTGATTCCGTCCAGATACCCCAAATGTCATCTAAGTATCTGAGATAACACTTTGGTTTCGTCCCACATTTGGCTAATACTTCATTCTCCCAATTGGCCATAAAGATGTTGGCATAGGCCGGGGCAAACCTTTTGCCCATTGCCGTGCCTTTCACCTGAAGATAATACTTTTCGTCAAAAACAAAATCGTTCCTAGTTAAGCTAATTTCCAGTAACTTCAAAAGTTCCTGATCCGGACGTTTGGGGTCTGGATGACTTTTAAAGGTATTCCTAACACAATTGATTCCCGCTTCAATGGGAATATTGGTGTATAGGTTATCTACATCCATATTAAAGAATGCGAAATCAGATGTGAGGGTTAAACCCCGAACCATCTCAATAAAATGATAGGTATCCTTGACATAGGCAGGATGAGTAACGGACAAAGGATTAAGATAATAATCTAAGTATTCGGCTATCAAATATGTTTCACTCCCGCAGTCCGAAACTATCGGCCTGCCGGGAGGTATTTCAAATGGGACTGTCCACTTATGTGGATCTTTATGAATTTTTGGTAAAATATAAAATCGCCGCTCTCTGGGCTCAAAATTTCCAATTAAGTACTGTCTTTGCTTTGCATTTATGAATTTTTTCTTTTTTAACGTATCCAAAATGTCAATCACTATGGGAACCGTGTCCATGTACATAGGTTTTGTCAATTTTTTATAATATACCGGATCGTTGAGTTGTCTTTCAACCTCGAACATGTATTGTTCCCTACTCATTATGACAACAGCTGAGCCTTTATCAGCTGGCTTGATTACAATATGCTTTGTATTTATTAACTCTCGTAGAGCTTTAGCTTCCTGCCATGAAATATTGCGTTTCTCAGTCTGAGATTTATAATGGTTTTTAAAGACGTCTACATCTGTATGAATTAAATCTTGGACTGGGGTTGGTACTAAATTCCATGCAGGTTCCCAAGTTGAAGTTCCAATAAAAGGAAGTTTCTCCCGCTTTTTAGAGTTCCTGTAATAAGTTGCCAATTTAATCTTCCTATGATAGTTCTGCATATCCAGCTGAAATTGATCCCTGCCATCCTTGCCTATGTCGAGGGTTGGGACATATGTCAATCCTCTACTAAGCAACCTACGTTGTGGGTCAGTAAGTTTAAAATTTTTTGCCAATACCACTACTTCCTGAGCCTGGACGGACTGCGAGCCTTCCGCCCCCTCTCGTTCCAGGCTCAAGGGGCAGTAGAGTTTAGTGTCGACATCCAATGTTCGAACATTGCCCTTGCGGTGTCACTGGTCCAGTGTACATCGTCAACCTCGGTCTCAAAATCCTCCTCTGGTAAGAGGGGGATATAGGGCATGTTTCTGATCAAGTGCTCATTTAAGGTTTGGAGGTTTTCCTGTTCCTCTGCTGGGAGGTTTGGTGAAAAGTTGATCAGTGGTATCCATATCTCCGCATAGGGGAACCTCCTCTTTGCAGATCGAAGTGCCCCCTGCAGATTCTTAACTGTGGTTTCCTTGGACTTGTTAGCCCTACTGTTGATGCCAAAGGACAAAATTATCTTTTCCACCACTAGATCTGGAGGTGGTCTAGTCTTTTCCATCAACGCCTGTGCGTGTCGAAAATGAGCACCTGGAAAACTATCCACCTGGAGGTTGCTGTTGAGGAAGTCTGGAAACCGACAAACATTAGAATCACCCATAATGAGCCACTTTTGTTCAACCTCCAACGACCAATCTGTGAGCTTCCGCTGAGTGTTTGGATGGTGTTTCACCCTAAACCTCGGCGGTTCTGGAGAAGTGAAGTGATCGAAGGAGTCCTCAAACAAATCATCACTGTGTACGGAGTCTTCTTCCCGGTGGACCTCAACATGAGATGCCCGTGACACCGGTGAAATCTGTATGTCGGCTTGCTCTAGATCTTCATTTTGTGCAGAAGAGTGCAGGGCAGCTGCCGCTGCTTCGGCCGCTTCCTCTTCTCTCTGCATTTCATCAAACAAAGCCTCCAGTTCGGGGTGCTCTGAACGATAGACGGGTGCTTCAGACTCCTCCTGGACCTCTGTGTTTTCACAGATAACTTCCAGGAAGGCCTCTTGGTCAGGGCGTTGTCTTCTCCTCCGACGCTCCTTTGGAGGTTCTGCATTACCTCCAAGCTCAGGCCAATCGTCATCCTGAACCCTTAAATCTGTCATGGTTCCCGCCGAAACCATAACCTTGGGCCTCTGTCGGGGACCTTGCTGTCCGCCCAAATCTCTACGTTCAGTAGAAGTAGCAGTTGAAACCCTGCAAGTGGTCATTGTAGCCGTAGAAGTTCCACAGACTTGTGGAACCTCAGGCTGAGCCGGGGTTTCCAGTTGCTGAGGGACGTGAACCTGTTCTTGCTGTCTATCCTCAGCCATGGCAGTAATCAGGGCCTCAGCGTGCTCAAGAACAGTCTGGGTGATACGCGACAGATTCCGTTTCGCCCAACGCACTGCTACTTCAAACGCAGATTTCCAGTCAGAAACCAGAAGAGTAGACAACTCTTCCAAAAGATCTGCAAGACCAGCCTCATAATGCTCCATAAGAATCTGGCAAGTGGTGTAACCCCAGTTCTTCGCATTAGCCTGGATCAAGCTCAAAGTGTGCTCAGTTGGAGCGGCTGGTTTAATCATTCCCGCTAAAACCTCAACCATTCTGGAAATCATTCTCGGCTCTGTTGTCTTTCCGGGCTTCAGAGCCACATTCTGCAAGTGGTGAACCATTTTGATCACCCCATGCATTTTTCTAACCAGTCTCCCAAACTGAGGGTCAGCTGGTTGTCGCCTAACCTCATTGCCTAACCCCCGTGGAGAAGGACCTCTTCGGGGAGGCCTTAGGTACGATTGGTGGACCACATCCGCAAAAGAGCGGAACTGAGTATTCCTGTACCGAAAGTTCCCTGCGGGAGGCGCTGGCCGGCTAGGATAGGGGAATTGATTCCTCCTATGAGGGTAGAAGGAAGGTGCGCGGGCCATCCCACGGGAGAACCCCCGATCCCCGTCCGGGTTGTCAAGGAAGAGGCGCTGGCGCCGCCTTCCGTAGCGGACTACTTGCCACTCGTCCGCCATGACGAGTGGTTTTTAATTATTTGTTTTAAATTATTAAATGTCTTTTAATGTAAATGAAATATAAAAAAATGAATTGTTTTGTTCAACTGAAAGTGAAACCCAAAAGGGGCTCAAACAACTAAAAGAGAGCCCAAAGGCTTAAAAATCCCTTAAAAGAAAAACCGTGTAATTGGCTGCAAACAACTAAAAGAGAGCCCGAGGGCTTAAAAATCCCTTAAAACAAAAACCGCCCGTTTGGCTGTGTGGTATAAAAAAATTACAAACAACTAAAAGAGAGCACAGGGGCTTAAAAGTCCCTAAAAACAAAAAAACGTGTTTTCCGGTTGAAAAAAAATTCAAACGTGCCTCAGGCAACGTTTCGACCTTAAGAGGTCTTCCTCAGGCCTGTGAGGCACGAAAGAAAATAAAACCAACTAAAATCCAAGCGCTCAAAACAATGGCTGGCTGCTGGAGATGTGCACCGTTCGGCTGTCGAAAGCAGAATGAGCTCTCTCTCCTACCTGCGCTCCTTTTATACCCTCTGGTCTGTAATGTGGTTTTTTACCGTTCGTTTTTGATAATGTTGTTTCAGTGTTCCTGTCTTCTTATAAAATTAGGTTTTAACTTTGTATGTGTTTATCCAATGGTACTACAATAAATTATATGACATGAATTGAAAAAATACTTTTATTATACTATTTGAATTTATTTATTTATTTATTAATGTTAATGGTCATTTAACATTTAAGATAGATGAATTAATATTTATTCTTTGACATTATAAAAATGAATTTACTATTATTAATTTAACACTACAATTTTTTACCTTTTTTAACAAATCCAACTTAAAATTAGGGTTAGACATAGAGCCAATTTGGGTTATTAGGGGAAGGGGGAAAGGTTAGGGTTAGGGTAAGGGAAAGGGTTGGGGTTAGGGTTAGGGTAAGGGAAAGGGTTGGGGTTAGGGAAAGGGAGGGGATAGGGGGTAAAGGGGAAAGGGGGAGGGGTTAGGGTTAGGAAAAGGAAGGGTTAGGGTTAGGGTAAGGGAAAGGGTTGGGGTTAAGGTTAGGGTAAGGGAAAGGGTTGGGGTTAGGGTTAGGGTAAGGGAAAGGGTTGGGGTTAGGGAAAGGGAGGGGATAGGGGGTAAAGGGGAAAGGGGGAGGGGTTAGGGTTAGGAAAAGGAAGGGTTAGGGTTGGGGGGGGGGGGGGGGGGGTTAGGGTTAGGAAAAGGAACCGGGTTGGGGATAAAGGGTTAGGATGATACAAATTTGGACCAGACTTGGGTAAATTCCAAATAGGGTTGGACTAATAATTTGGGATCAGGAGTTGGGTCAAATTGCGAACTAATTTTGGATTAGAAATTACATTAATTTTGCATATTTAGGCCAGATGGTTCTTTGGTACCTAACAAAAAAATCCAATACTTTTCCTTCTTTTTACGTTCCCAATCCGTCCAGTTCACATTTCTTTGCAAGCCAGCCATTCTCATTGCTTCTTCACCGTGAATTAAAAAATGTTTAACCAAAAGAGTTTCTGTTTCCTTCTTGTTCTTCACATTGTATCGATGTTGCATCATACGTGTGGACAATGTATTCTTGGTTTCTCCAATATACTGAACTCCACATTTTGAACAAAAAATGACATATATACAATTCTTCGAGTTGGTGCTGAAACCTTGCTCAACCCGAAACACTTTTTTCTCAACACTCTTGACGAACTTAAGTCTAACAAAGTGGGACTCCAATATCTGTGGTTTCCGCAAAGTTAAAGATGGCAATCTAGCTTTAACCAAAAAATCCCGCAAGTTCCTATTCCGTCTATAGGCTGAAATAACCTTAGACGAAGGAACAAATTGCTCTATATCTGGAACCGCGTCAAAATTAGTTTTAAACTTCCCATTTAAAACCTTGGAAATACTCGAATAGGTCGTAATCAGTGGAATCAAATTCCGGTCATCCAATGTTTTAGATTCCCTAAAGGTCTTGAAGCATTCCCTAAGAAAGGACCTAGGGTAACCTCTGTTCCTCAAGGCCCTAAAAAGAGTCCTTACTGCTTCAAAAAACTCCACTCGTCTCGTGCAAATCCGATCAAACCGTAAGAGCTGTGCTTTCACAATTCCTCTAAAACAGTGTGTCGGATGGAAACTTTTCTTGTGGAGTAGTGCGTGCGTATCAGTTGTTTTAAAATGCACTTTAATATCTAACTTACGTGTCTTTAAGAAATCCGGTCCTTTAAACACCGTTGTATCTAGGAAATCAATCGAGTTTTCCTCAAATTCCTTCTTCAAGGTAATTGATGGATCGTGCGTGTTGAGAATTCCCACAAAGTTCTCAAATTCCTCACGTGATTCCGTCCAGATACCCCAAATGTCATCTAAGTATCTGAGATAACACTTTGGTTTCGTCCCACATTTGGCTAATACTTCATTCTCCCAATTGGCCATAAAGATGTTGGCATAGGCCGGGGCAAACCTTTTGCCCATTGCCGTGCCTTTCACCTGAAGATAATACTTTTCGTCAAAAACAAAATCGTTCCTAGTTAAGCTAATTTCCAGTAACTTCAAAAGTTCCTGATCCGGACGTTTGGGGTCTGGATGACTTTTAAAGGTATTCCTAACACAATTGATTCCCGCTTCAATGGGAATATTGGTGTATAGGTTATCTACATCCATATTAAAGAATGCGAAATCAGATGTGAGGGTTAAACCCCGAACCATCTCAATAAAATGATAGGTATCCTTGACATAGGCAGGATGAGTAACGGACAAAGGATTAAGATAATAATCTAAGTATTCGGCTATCAAATATGTTTCACTCCCGCAGTCCGAAACTATCGGCCTGCCGGGAGGTATTTCAAATGGGACTGTCCACTTATGTGGATCTTTATGAATTTTTGGTAAAATATAAAATCGCCGCTCTCTGGGCTCAAAATTTCCAATTAAGTACTGTCTTTGCTTTGCATTTATGAATTTTTTCTTTTTTAACGTATCCAAAATGTCAATCACTATGGGAACCGTGTCCATGTACATAGGTTTTGTCAATTTTTTATAATATACCGGATCGTTGAGTTGTCTTTCAACCTCGAACATGTATTGTTCCCTACTCATTATGACAACAGCTGAGCCTTTATCAGCTGGCTTGATTACAATATGCTTTGTATTTATTAACTCTCGTAGAGCTTTAGCTTCCTGCCATGAAATATTGCGTTTCTCAGTCTGAGATTTATAATGGTTTTTAAAGACGTCTACATCTGTATGAATTAAATCTTGGACTGGGGTTGGTACTAAATTCCATGCAGGTTCCCAAGTTGAAGTTCCAATAAAAGGAAGTTTCTCCCGCTTTTTAGAGTTCCTGTAATAAGTTGCCAATTTAATCTTCCTATGATAGTTCTGCATATCCAGCTGAAATTGATCCCTGCCATCCTTGCCTATGTCGAGGGTTGGGACATATGTCAATCCTCTACTAAGCAACCTACGTTGTGGGTCAGTAAGTTTAAAATTTTTTGCCAATACCACTACTTCCTGAGCCTGGACGGACTGCGAGCCTTCCGCCCCCTCTCGTTCCAGGCTCAAGGGGCAGTAGAGTTTAGTGTCGACATCCAATGTTCGAACATTGCCCTTGCGGTGTCACTGGTCCAGTGTACATCGTCAACCTCGGTCTCAAAATCCTCCTCTGGTAAGAGGGGGATATAGGGCATGTTTCTGATCAAGTGCTCATTTAAGGTTTGGAGGTTTTCCTGTTCCTCTGCTGGGAGGTTTGGTGAAAAGTTGATCAGTGGTATCCATATCTCCGCATAGGGGAACCTCCTCTTTGCAGATCGAAGTGCCCCCTGCAGATTCTTAACTGTGGTTTCCTTGGACTTGTTAGCCCTACTGTTGATGCCAAAGGACAAAATTATCTTTTCCACCACTAGATCTGGAGGTGGTCTAGTCTTTTCCATCAACGCCTGTGCGTGTCGAAAATGAGCACCTGGAAAACTATCCACCTGGAGGTTGCTGTTGAGGAAGTCTGGAAACCGACAAACATTAGAATCACCCATAATGAGCCACTTTTGTTCAACCTCCAACGACCAATCTGTGAGCTTCCGCTGAGTGTTTGGATGGTGTTTCACCCTAAACCTCGGCGGTTCTGGAGAAGTGAAGTGATCGAAGGAGTCCTCAAACAAATCATCACTGTGTACGGAGTCTTCTTCCCGGTGGACCTCAACATGAGATGCCCGTGACACCGGTGAAATCTGTATGTCGGCTTGCTCTAGATCTTCATTTTGTGCAGAAGAGTGCAGGGCAGCTGCCGCTGCTTCGGCCGCTTCCTCTTCTCTCTGCATTTCATCAAACAAAGCCTCCAGTTCGGGGTGCTCTGAACGATAGACGGGTGCTTCAGACTCCTCCTGGACCTCTGTGTTTTCACAGATAACTTCCAGGAAGGCCTCTTGGTCAGGGCGTTGTCTTCTCCTCCGACGCTCCTTTGGAGGTTCTGCATTACCTCCAAGCTCAGGCCAATCGTCATCCTGAACCCTTAAATCTGTCATGGTTCCCGCCGAAACCATAACCTTGGGCCTCTGTCGGGGACCTTGCTGTCCGCCCAAATCTCTACGTTCAGTAGAAGTAGCAGTTGAAACCCTGCAAGTGGTCATTGTAGCCGTAGAAGTTCCACAGACTTGTGGAACCTCAGGCTGAGCCGGGGTTTCCAGTTGCTGAGGGACGTGAACCTGTTCTTGCTGTCTATCCTCAGCCATGGCAGTAATCAGGGCCTCAGCGTGCTCAAGAACAGTCTGGGTGATACGCGACAGATTCCGTTTCGCCCAACGCACTGCTACTTCAAACGCAGATTTCCAGTCAGAAACCAGAAGAGTAGACAACTCTTCCAAAAGATCTGCAAGACCAGCCTCATAATGCTCCATAAGAATCTGGCAAGTGGTGTAACCCCAGTTCTTCGCATTAGCCTGGATCAAGCTCAAAGTGTGCTCAGTTGGAGCGGCTGGTTTAATCATTCCCGCTAAAACCTCAACCATTCTGGAAATCATTCTCGGCTCTGTTGTCTTTCCGGGCTTCAGAGCCACATTCTGCAAGTGGTGAACCATTTTGATCACCCCATGCATTTTTCTAACCAGTCTCCCAAACTGAGGGTCAGCTGGTTGTCGCCTAACCTCATTGCCTAACCCCCGTGGAGAAGGACCTCTTCGGGGAGGCCCTAGGTACGATTGGTGGACCACATCCGCAAAAGAGCGGAACTGAGTATTCCTGTACCGAAAGTTCCCTGCGGGAGGCGCTGGCCGGCTAGGATAGGGGAATTGATTCCTCCTATGAGGGTAGAAGGAAGGTGC